>NC_091379.1:14905558-14963058 GCF_038502225.1 Cherax quadricarinatus
GACTCGTGTCTGATGTAATTAGTGTAGACGTTGCTAGCCGGAGGCCGCCTCCTCGCCAGGGGTAAGTGTCATCCAGGGATGATCATTCCAGAGCAATAATAACTTCATCTCCGCTGGAAAGAGGAAACCTCTGAAGCTCCCATAGCAAATGAGTTCTTAATGGAATACTTGTTGAAATCCTCATTGCCTTACTGAAGTCTCTCAGATTAGGCTGACGGATTTCAGTTCATTGTACGTAACTTAGACAAACGTGTTTAGCATTTTTTTGCAATATATAGTTCTCATATAGAATAGGGAAGCTGCACACCACATGTGTTTACAATTTTATTAAGAAAAGGAAAAAGGGGTCGCTACAGTGTAAACCCCCTCAAGGGAGGTTCCTTGACGCTGGTAAGGGGCTCTTGATCTAGGGAACTGGATCTGTGCTCCAGTTCCCTGAATTGAGCCTGAATACCTTCCATCCCCCCCAAGCTCTGTATAATCCTACGGGTTTAGCGCTCCCCATGTTAATAATAATCATAATAATGCGGTGTAAACACTGCGACAGTATGAATGGTAAACGAGACAGTTCTGGGCAAGTGTTGCCTGTATGAAACCTGTCAACAATAACCTCTAATGAACAATTTCAGACTCTGATCACTCAGCAGTTTTGGAATTAATTTCAGACATGGTTCTCCCTTTCTCGGACTATTTTGCAGTAATCTCTAGACAACTTCGCAACCGTTGGCAACAAAGGTGGTCAGAGTTGGTTCACAGTAAACAGTAGTCTAACGAGATGAAAGTTGGTTCACAGTAAACAGCAGTCTAACGAGATGAAAGTTGGTTCACAGTAAACAGCAGTCTAACGAGATGAAAATTGGTTCACAGTAAACAGCAGTCTAACGAGATGAAAGTTGGTTCACAGTAAACAGCAGTCTAACGAGATGGAAGTTGGTTCACAGTAAACAGCAGTCTAACGAGATGAAATCAGTCCTGTAAAATGATCACATAATGAAGAATTAAACACATATACACCATCTGGGTATCTTTTAGACGTTTCGCCATCCAGTGGCTTTATCAGTACAAGATCATAATGTGAAGAATTTATAACTATATACGAAAGCTGAGGTAATCAGTCCCCCAGTCTTTGAGTTGAAGACCATCGTAGTCTTAGAGTTTTCAGAGTCTTCAAGACTACGGTGCCCTTCACCAACTCCAAGACTGAGGGACTGATTACCTCACCTTTCATGTGAGACACTGCAGCATCATGGGATCTTGTTACAAAGAATTCTTCAATACTTGTCCAACCTTTGGACGAAGACCTACTTCGACTAGTGGATGGTACCACTATGACCCCGCCTCCGCCTGCTTCACCTCACCTCACTACAGTATATAAGCCACGTCTACGGCCCTATGCTGCACATTCTACAAGATTGATGGACTGAACACATCGCCTTTCTACTTTGTATTGTAAAGTAAAAGGACACAAGTGCAACTAATGTGACATTTATTGTGGCAACGTTTCGCTCTCCAGGAGCTTTATCAAGCCATATTGTCGGTAATTCTACCAACTTTATTACTTTGTATTGGACTGATGAAGCCACTGTGTGGCGAAACGTTTCCTGAATAAAGCTTCCCATATGTCGCATAAGTGTCTCAATCTTCATCACCTTTCATTCATAGTTCTACATTTTTCACATTATGTCCTTGTACTGATAAAGCCACTGGAGGGCGAAACGTCCACAAATAAAGATACCTAGATGTTGCACATGTGCAGTTCTCCATCATGTTTAGAAATCATCAGCAGATGAGTAGGTCCATTAAATACCAGAATCTATACCACTAAAAGTAGTTAATCGTACCTAGTACTTCTGTATCTCTCCAAGGCACTGTTGTATCTCTCCAAGGCACTGTTGTATCTCTCCAAGGCACTGTTGTATCTCTCCAAGGCACTGTTGTATCTCTCCAAGGCACTGTTGTATCTCTCCAAGGCACTGTTGTATCTCTCCAAGGCACTGTTGTATCTCTCCAAGGCACTGTTGTATCTCTCCAAGGCACTGTTGTATCTCTCCAAGGCACTGTTGTATCTCTCCAAGGCACTGTTGTATCTCTCCAAGGCACTGTTGTATCTCTCCAAGGCACTGTTGTATCTCTCCAAGTTGTATCTCTCCAAGGCACTGTTGTATCTCTCCAAGGCACTGTTGTATCTCTCCAAGGCACTGTTGTATCTCTCCAAGGCACTGTTGTATCTCTCCAAGGCACTGTTGTATCTCTCCAAGGCACTGTTGTATCTCTCCAAGTCACTGTTGTATCTCTCCAAGTCACTGTTGTATCTCTTCAAGTCACTGTTGTATCTCTCAAAGGCACTGTTGTATCTCTCCAAGGCACTGTTGTACCTCTCCAAGCCACTGTTGCACCTCTCCAAGTCACTGTTATACCTCTCCAAGGAACTGGTGTAGCTCTCCAAGGCACTGTTGTATCTCTCCAAGGCACTGTTGTATCTCTCCAAGTCACTGTTGTATCTCTCCAAGGCACTGTAGTATCTCTCCAAGTCACTGTTGTATCTCTCCAAGTCACTGTTGTATCTCTCCAAGGCACTGTTGTACCTCTCCAAGCCACTGTTGCACCTCTCCAAGTCACTGTTATACCTCTCCAAGGCACTGGTGTAGCTCTCCAAGGCACTGTTGTATCTCTCCAAGGCACTGTTGTATCTCTCCAAGGCACTGTTGTATCTCCAAGTCACTGTTATACCTCCCCAAGTCACTGTTATACCTCTCCAAGGCACTGTTGTACCTCTCCAAGGCACTGTTGTATCTCTCCAAGTCACTGTTATACCTCTCCAAGGCACTGTTGTATCTCTCCAAGTCACTGTTGTACCTCTCCAAGGCACTGTTGTATCTCCAAGTCACTATACCTCTCCAAGGCACTGTTATACCTCTCCAAGGCACTGTTGTACCTCTCCAAGGCACTGTTGTATCTCCAAGTCACTGTTATACCTCTCCAAGTCACTGTTGCACCTCTCCAAGTCACTGTTATACCTCTCCAAGGCACTGTTGTACCTCTCCAAGTCACTGTTATACCTCTCCAAGGCACTGTTGTACCTCTCCAAAGCACTGTTGTATCTCCAAGTCACTGTTATACCTCTCCAAGTCACTGTTGCACCTCTCCAAGTCACTGTTGCACCTCTCCAAGTCACTGTTGCCCCTCTCCAAGGCACTGTTGCACCTCTCCAAGTCACTGTTGTACCTCTCCAAGTCACTGTTGTACCTCTCCAAGGCACTGTTGCACCTCTCCAAGTCACTGTTGTACCTCTCCAAGTCACTGTTGTACCTCTTCAAGGCACTGTTATACCTCTCCAAGTCACCGTTGCGCCTCTCCAAGTCACTGTTGCACCTCTCCAAGTCACTGTTGTACCTCTCCAAGTCACTGTTGTACCTCTCCAAGGCACTGTTGTACCTCTCCAAGTCACTGTTGTACCTCTCTAAGTCACTGTTGTACATCTCCAAGGCACTGTTGTACCTCTTCAAGTCACTGTTGTACCTCTCCAAGTCACTGTTGTACCTCTCCAAGGCACTGTTGTACCTCTCCAAGTCACTGTTGTCCCTCTCCAAGTCATTGTTGTTGTACCTATCCAAGTCACTGTTGTACCTCTCCAAGGCACTCTTGTACCTCTCCAAGTCACTGTTATACCTCTCCAAGGCACTGTTGTACCTCTCCAAGTCACTGTTGTACCTCTCCAAGTCACTGTTGTACCTCTCCAAGTCACTGTTGTACCTCTCCAAGTCACTGTTGTACATCTCCAAGGCACTGTTGTACCTCTCCAAGTCACTGTTGTACCTCTTCAAGTCACTGTTGTACCTCTCCAAGGCACTGTTGAACCTCTCCAAGTCACTGTTGTACCTCTCCAAGTCATTGTTGTTGTACCTATCCAAGTCACTGTTGTACCTCTCCAAGGCACTCTTGTACCTCTCCAAGTCACTGTTATACCTCTCCAAGGCACTGTTGTACCTCTCCAAGTCACTGTTGTATCTCTCCAAGTCACTGTTGTACATCTCCAAGTCACTGTTGTACCTCTCCAAGGCACTGTTGTACCTCTCCAAGGCACTGTTGTACCTCTCCAAGTCACTGTTGTACCTCTCCAAGTCACTGTTGTACCTCTCCAAGTCACTGTTGTACCTCTCCAAGGCACCGTTGTACCTCTCCAAGGCACTGTTGTACCTCTCCAAGGCACTGTTATACCTCTCCAAGGCACTGTTGTACCTCTCCAAGTCACTGTTGCACCTCTCCAAGTCACTGTTGCACCTCTCCAAGTCACTGTTGTACCTCTCCAAGGCACTGTTGTTCCTCTCCAAGTCACTGTTGTACCTCTCCAAGGCACTGTTGCACCTCTCCAAGGCACCGTTATACCTCTCCAAGGCACTGTTGTACCTCTCCAAGTCACTGTTGCACCTCTCCAAGTCACTGTTGGACCTCTCCAAGTCACTGTTGCACCTCTCCAAGTCACTGTTGTACCTCTCCAAGGCACTGTTGTACCTTTCCAAGGCACTGTTGCACCTCTCCAAGTCACTGTTGTACCTCTCCAAGGCACTGTTGCACCTCTCCAAGTCACTGTTGCACCTCTCCAAGTCACTGTTGTACCTCTCCAAGGCACTGTTGTACCTCTCCAAGGCACTGTTGTACCTCTCCAAGTCACTGTTGTACCTCTCCAAGTCACTGTTGTACCTCTCCGAGGCACTGTTGCACCTCTCCAAGGCACTGTTGTACCTCTCCAAGTCACTGTTGCACCTCTCCAAGTCACTGTTGCACCTCTCCAAGTCACTGTTGTACCTCTCCAAGGCACTGTTGTACCTCTCCAAGGCACTGTTGTACCTCTCCAAGGCACTGTTGTACCTCTCCAAGGCACTGTTGTACCTCTCCAAGTCACTGTTGTACCTCTCCAAGGCACTGTTGTACCTCTCCAAGGCACTGTTGTACCTCTCCACTCTTTACCAAGACATATAATGATAAATTTTATGTAAAATTGCGGAAATTGGAAAAATTTAAATCTGAGTAATTTATATAGCCTCTCCGGTGCTCTGGTGTGCGCCATTACAATGGCGCATAATGTACAAGTGTTAGAGGAGTAAAATTGGGAGAAAATGGTTTTATCAATATTTTTTAAAGGGGGTGGGCCAGTAAGCCAGGGGAAGTCTTCGATCATAAGACCAAAACCTCCTGTGGTTGGTTGTTACATGACTAAGACCCGGATCAGGAAGCATTCGAACTGTCCTGTTTCCTGACGAGTTTTACCTAACCTAACCTAACCTAACCTAACCTAGGATCCTTGAACTTCATGCTTCAGTATGGTGTTTCAGAATAATGACCCCAATTTCAGTATATTCTGCTTTGAAATTGGGTCAATCATTTAGAAACACCTTGTATTAGCCCCATTCTCGCACTAAAGGTCATATTTAAACGTTTTTTGGTTGTTCTCGACGACCACGCTGCCAGACGTCGCGATTGCTTACTTATCTTACCGTATTTATCAATAAATGTGGGAGTTTATGGGATTATGTAATCAAACAAAACATATTCTCTCTTAAAATACGGAAATTAGTCTCCGTATTTTAGAGAAAGTATTGGTGAGTAGGTACAAATATTGATGCTGGGGATACACAAGTTATTGATGCTGGGGATACACAAGTTATTGATGCTGGGGATACACAAGTTATTGATGCTGGGGATACACAAGTTATTGATGCTGGGGATACACAAGTTATTGATGCTGGGGATACACAAGTTATTGATGCTGGGGATACACAAGTTATTGATGCTGGGGATACACAAATATTGTTGCTGGGGATACACAAGTTATTGATGCTGGGGATACACAAGTTATTGATGCTGGGGATACACAAGTTATTGATGCTGGGGATACACAAGTTATTGATGCTGGGGATACACAAGTTATTGATGCTGGGGATACACAAGTCATTGATGCTGGGGATATACAAGTTGTTAGGTAAGACACATATGCAACAGTTAGGTATCTTTATTTTGAAACGTTTCGCCTACACAGTAGGCTTCTTCAGTCGAGTACAGAAAAGTTGATAGAAGCAGAAGATACTTGAAGACGATGTAATCAGTCCATCACCCTTAAAGTTTTGAGGTGGTCAGTCCCTCAGTCTGGAGAGCATTGTTCCATACATATGCAACAGTTAGATACCTAACTGTTGCATATGTGTCTTACCTAACAACCTGTCGGTATTTTATACCATTTTAATGATATACAAGTTATTGATGCTGGGGATACACAAGTTATTGATGCTGGGGATACACAAGTTATTGATGCTGGGGATACACAAGTTATTGATGCTGGGGATACACAAATATTGATGCTGGGAATACACAAATATTGATGCTGGGGATACACAAATACTGATGAAATCGAATTGTTGGCTTGGAAATAGAGTAGTTGATGAGTGGAACAGTCTGCCTACTAGTGTTATTGAAGCTAAAACCTTGGGTAGTTTCAAATTTAGGTTGGATAAATACATGAGTGAGAGGGGTTGGATCTGAGTGGGACTTGTACATGAGTAAATAGAATTATTAAATCTTATTGCTTGGGTAGCGTTTATGCTGTCAGTGGGTTGGATTTGTGGAGGATCTGCCTAACATGGGTCAACAGGCCTGTCGCAGTGTTCCTCCTTTCTCATGTTCTTATGTTCACCTCTAGGAACTCGGTCGAGACCCATACTAGTGACAGCTCTCTCCAAGGTTCTCATCCGAAGCTTCCAGCTTTGTCTCCCGGCAAGAATTGGTTTAATTTGTTTATTATGCACACCATACCCATCCCGTGGGCGGAAGTCAAAATATTACAAAGGTACATAATGGGTCCAGGGACTGGACCCCAAAGTTTTGATAGCTGAGCAAGTTACAAAGGTAATGAACTATTTACATGCTTACACTCGGTCACAGTTGTAATGAGTTGTTAATGCAAATATTAATTAGGTCACACAGCAAGAGCTCTCTCTAGAGCTCTGCTCCCAGTTAGATCTGAATCCCAAGTCTCTAGACAGAGCTCTGCACACCGGCCGGAGCTCTCTCCGAATTCTCCCTCTTAGCTGTGTTCCTGAGCTTACATGGTCCCCCATGCATCCCCTTCAAGGTCCGTGGAGCATCTTCCACTGGGGAGCACATGGGTGCCCCATGGGCTCCTCCACCAGATTCAGAATTCCGAGAAGCATTAACACCCTCTTTTAATTTAAAGATATTCTCTTACACGAATAAAAAGTAAGAGAGGCCAGAACACAGGTGTTCCCTCTTGGCAATTTCCCACTTCCCTAACTTGGCCAGGGTATGGCAGATTAGCAATGGGTAGGCAGGTCCTATCATGAAACAGATAACCTACGTCACATCACAGGCAGTATAAGTATGCTACCGAGCAGTAATTACTAGAGGTGAGGTGCAGTAGCTGGAGTAGACGTCACAGATGAGCGCAGCTCACTAGTAGAAGCAGGTCACCAATGTTGTTTATCAAAGATTACTGGGATTTATATCAAGAAGTGTAAGCAACAGAAGTCCAGAGGCCATACTGCAGCTTTATACATCATTAGTAAGGCCTCACCTAGATTATGCAGCTCAATTCTGGTCTCCATATTACAGAATGGACATAAATTCGTTAGAAAACATTCAGCGTAGGATGACTAAATTAATACATAGCATTAGAAATCTTCCTTATGAAGAAAGATTGAAGACTCTTAAGTTACATTCACTTGTTAGACGAAGAATGAGGGGAGACCTGATCGAAGTGTATAAGTGGAAGATAGGTATTAATAAAGGGGATATTAACAAGGTCTTGAGGATATCTCTCCAAGAGAGAACCCGCAGTAATGGATTTAAATTAGATAAGTTTAGATTTAGAAAGGACATAGGAAAGTATTGGTTTGGAAATAGGGTAGTTGATGAGTGGAACAGTCTACCTAGTTGGGTTATTGAGGCTAGGACCTTGGGTAGTTTCAAATTTAGGTTGGATAAGTACATGAGTGGGAGGGGTTGGATTTGAGTGGGACTTGCACATCAGAGCTTATTTCTTGGGTAGCATTGAAAATTGGGTTGGTCAAATGTTTGTTAGTGGGATGAATTGTAAAGGACCTGCCTAGTATGGGCCAACAGGCCTTCTGCAGTGTTCCTCCTTTCTTATGTTCTTATGTTCTTAAAGAAACTGTAGGAGATCTTCCCTGAACCAAGACACTATGGTGTCGGTATACAATACCGACAAGTTGAAAAATTTAGACACATATGCAACATCTGGGTATCTTCATTGTAGAATTGTAATCAGTCCATAAATGGACTAATTACACCATCTTCATTTCACTACTACACCTGCTGCCTCTGTATTTGACTGAAGAATCCTACTGTGTATGCGAAACTTTTCATCAGTAAAGATACCCAACTGTTACACATATGCTTTAATTGTCATTAATATTAGTCATAGCTTTGATTCTGTAAATGCCTGACATTCCTAGTAAATTGTCAATATTTTGATAAAATACTAGCAGGAGAGAAATATCTTCTTGAGCAGTTGCCTCTGCAAGTGATTTAAGGAAGGGATTACTAATGGTGAGTTACTTTGGAGGAGCTTACAGGTATGTGATATTAATGAACACAACTTCCACGGAGGGGTTAAATGCTGTGATAATTGTCTTCAGTACTAACGTGTGTAAATTACCAGAGTACAAACAGTTTTATACCAAAGCGTATATACTGTTTGAATGACAGTCTACCTTTGAACAAAATCAAAATCTCGTCAATTACAAGATTCTTGAATGGATAAAAGTATATGCTGAACTTTTGTTTGACCCACAACGTAAGTTTGTTCAGATATACACAAATACAGTTACATAGATTATCATACATATGTGTAGAGACCCTGAGATAACCCAAATAAGTCAACGAGACTTACTTCCATTGAGGTCTTTTGGGTTCATAGACATCAGTGTGTGTGGTTGACGTCCTCTCGCGTCTCATTCCCCCTCAGGGTTTATTCTGTTCTAACTGTTTTCTGAGTGGTGTTGAGACTGTTGAGAACTTCAGTAATAGAGTTGTAAAAATCTACCACTGCACTGAGTGGTGGAGCATCGTGACGAGCTGGAAATTCCTGGAAAGCTGGAAACTTGGATATTCTCAGTAAATATTCTTTGGAACATGGTACGTACCTGGGATGACATGTCCTTTCATGAAGCTACTTTTACCCAGTTTAAAGTTTGGGTGTTCCTTGGAAACACTTCTTGCACAAAGCTCCTGGTGGGCGAAACATCGCTTTAATGTCTTAAGATCAGCGTACGTTTAGTTACGTATTTCTTTAAATACGATTAAGCCTCCCAAATATACTACTGACCCGTTGTTAATAAGTCAAATAAGACTGATAAAAGTGTTAAAACTGAACCACTTGGCAGTTGTATAAAAAAAATAACTCCCAGATTGTTTGTTTTATTCATAAACAATTTAATACAATCTTTGAAGTGCATGAAAAGTCGAAAAAAGTAATTTAAATATGTAATTAAGGTCTGGTAATGAGAATTTATTTGAAACAATTTCACGCTTAAATTTCATGAAATTAGTTGTAATAAAGTTGGTAGAATTACCGACAATATGTAAAGTAAAAGCACTTGTGTCCTTTTACTTTACATGAAATTAGTTACAGGGTACCGGATGCCATTTTTCTTAGGCACTGTTGGTATTATTACATTCCAAAAGAAACCTGTTTAGGGAAGTGGATGGCCCCGTGGGCCCTACAGACGAGCAACAAGTTTTGCATTCCTCCACAAGACGTGTGTTTGCCCCTCCTTTTTCAACAGGAATCCTCACTGTGAGACTGTAGTGAGGATCAACAACATGCGTCTGGTGATGAATGGTTTGAAAAACCGACAAGTTGAAGACTGAGACACTTATGCAGCATATGGGAATTACCTCATACTCCTCCTCTCCTTACGCCTTCCTCTTTGTATTGGACTGGTGAAGCCACTGTGTGGCGAAACGTTTCCTGAATAAAGATTCCCATATGCTGCATAAGTGTCTCAATCTTCAACATGCATCTCACCCGACTGTTGGTCCTCCCGTTCCTCCCCGTGTGACCAGTATGAAATCCATTTTAACTGTTCATGGTTTTGGCTTTCTCACTTAAGTCATGTGTTTGTATAATTACTAAGTTACCTGCTGGGACCTCGATGAACTTTTAGAAAAGTCTTTTGATGTTCGCATTTGATTTTCTTAACTTAATATTATAGTATTTGTAGTGTGGGTATTTGAGGAAGTGTTTACTTATCTCTCGTTGGGTAGTTTTGTCTTGCATGAGTTTACGTATTTGTTATGTTATTACAAAGATCACTGAGTAATCTCATAACTCAAAGAACTTTAAATCTCACATCCTCCATCTGTATTTACATATTTATTAAAAATATTTTTGTTTATTCTGAATTTACAGACTAAGACCTGTTATGCTACCTCAGTTAATTTACAGATTAAGACCTGTTATGCTACCTCAGTTAATTTACAGACTAAGATCTGTTATCCTACCTCAGTTAATTTACAGATTAAGACCTGTTGTCCTACCTCAGTTAATTTACAGATTAAGACCTGTTATCCTACCTCAGTTAATTTACAGACTGAGACCTGTTATGCCACCTCAGTTAATTTACAGATTAAGACCTGTTATCCTACCTCAGTTAATTTACAGATTAAGACCTGTTATCCTACCTCAGTTAATTTACAGATTAAGACCTGTTATGCTACCTCAGTTAATTTACAGACTGAGACCTGTTATGCCACCTCAGTTAATTTACAGATTAAGACCTGTTATCCTACCTCAGTTAATTTACAGATTAAGACCTGTTATCCTACCTCAGTTAATTTATAGATTAAGACCTGTTATCCTACCTCAGTTAATTTACAGATTAAGACCTGTTATGCTACCTCAGTTAATTTACAGACTGAGACCTGTTATGCCACCTCAGTTAATTTACAGATTAAGACCTGTTATCCTACCTCAGTTAATTTACAGGCTGAGACCTGTTATCCTACCTCAGTTAATTTACAGGCTGAGACCTGTTATCCTACCTCAGTTAATTTACAGACTAAGACCTGTTATCCCACCTCAGTTAATTTACAGACTAAGACCTGTTATCCTACCTCAGTTAATTTACAGACTAAGACCTGTTATCCCACCTCAGTTAATTTACAGACTAAGACCTGTTATCCCACCTCAGTTAATTTACAGACTAAGACCTGTTATCCTACCTCAGTTAACTTAAATGACCACTGTCTACCTACCTTCCTCCCCTTCCCAGGCACCATATACCCGAAGAGGAGACCAGGTCAGGCTGACACATTTCAACACCTTGTGTCGGCCCCATCCTGCGTGATGGAATACGTCAGAGGAAACCCAGACGGCTTTTGTTCCCGCTGTGTAACTGTCATGTAGAATAGGGTAGCAACACAATGCTGATGTGTTAGATTTGACTAAACTAAAGAATAGACGATATGAATAAACAGAGGGCGCCACGTCAGGCACGCGTCCACTAATAAACAGAGGGCGCCACGTCAGGCACGCGTCCACTAATAAACAGAGGGCGCCACGTCAGGCACGCGTCCACTAATAAACAGAGGGCGCCACGTCAGGCACGCGTCCACTAATAAAGACATCAATGAGACGTTTAGCCCTAAGCGGCGGCCTCGATGGCTTCTGTTAGGACTGAAGAGGCCATTTCTGGTGAACTGTCTTTAATGTCTAAATCAATGCATGTCTTAAGCTACATCAAATTCTTACTGCTCAGCTGCTGATCCATGTTGACTGGAATATAGCATTTTTTAATGATGCAAATCAATTTTACAGGCCTATCTAGGGTATGCTACCATCCCCAGGATGCCTCCCACAACAGTCTGCTGACACTCAGGTACCTACTTACTGCTAGGTGAACAGGGGCAGCATGTATGACGTGACTAACACTCAGGTACCTACTTAGTGCTAGGTAAACAGGGACAGCAAGTGCAATTAAACATCCCCAGAGTTTCCACCCGTCTGGGGGGTCAAACAAACCATACCACGGGGGGGGGGAATTGAACTCGTGGCGAGTGAGTCGAAAACTCCAGGCCAGCGCGAAAACTACTGGGCCAGCTGGCGTCGGATACTCGATAGGTGAGTTGAATGCGCTACCAACCAAGCCACGGAACACCTGTGAGCACTGGAAAAGACAGTGGGCAAGAGGTGCTCTTCCTAATCGTGGATTGAGCCCAACTTGACCAGAACTAAACAGCGTCTAGAAGCTAGGAAAAAAAATCCTATGCCTACCGTCGCGCCTCTGGGTATGACTAGATAATAGTCCGAGACAGACCGAAACTATCAACTAGTTAATGGTCCAAGACAGACTGAAGCTATCAACTAGTTAATGGTCCGAGACAGACCGAAACTATCAACTAGTTAATGGTCCGAGACAGACCGAAACTATCAACTAGTTAACGGTCCAAGACAGACCGACACTATCAACTAGTTAATGGTCCGAGACAGACCGAAACTATCAACTAGTTAATGGTTCAAGACAGACCGAAACTATCAACTAGTTAATGATCCAAGACAGACCGAAACTATCAACTAGTTAATGGTCCAAGACAGACCGAAACTATCAACTAGTTTTTGGTCCAAGACAGACCGAAACTATCAACTAGTTAATGGTCCAAGGCAGACCGAAACTATCAACTAGCTTTTGGTCCAAGACAGACCGAAACTATCAACTAGTTAATGGTCCAAGGCAGACCGAAACTATCAACTAGTTAATGACCCAAGACAGACCGAAACTATCAACTAGTTAATGGTCCATTACAGACCGAAACTATCAACTAGTTAATGGTCCAAGACAGACCGAAACTATCAACTAGTTAATGACCCAAGACAGACCGAAACTATCAACTAGTTAATGATCCAAGACAGACCGAAGCTATCAACTAGTTAATGGTCCATTACAGACCGAAACTATCAACTAGTTAATGGTCCATTACAGACCGAAACTATCAACTAGTTAATGATCCAAGACAGACCGAAACTATCAACTAATTAATGGTCAAAGACAGACCGAAACTATCAACTAGTTAATGGTCTAAGGCAGACCGATACTATCAACTAGTTTTTGGTCCAAGACAGACCGAATCTATCAACTAGTTAATGGTCAAAGACAGACCGAAACTATCAACTAGTTAATGGTCCAAGACAGACCGAAACTATCAACTAGTTAATGATCCAAGACAGACCGAAACTATCAACTAGTTAATGATCCAAGACAGACCGAAGCTATCAACTAGTTAATGGTCCAAGACAGACCGAAACTATCAACTAGTTAATGGTCCAATACAGACCGAAACTATCAACTAGTTAATGGTCCAAGACAGACCGAAATTATCAACTAGTTAATGGTCCAAGGCAGACCGAAACTATCAACTAGTTAATGGTCTAAGGCAGACCGAAACTATCAACTAGTTAATGGTCCAAGACAGACCGAAACTATCAACTAGTTAATGGTCCAAGACAGACCGAAACTATCAACTAGTTAATGGTCTAAGGCAGACCGAAACTATCAACTAGTTAATGGTCCAAGACAGACCGAAACTATCAACTAGTTTTTGGTCCAAGACAGACCGAAACTATCAACTAGTTAATGGTCTAAGGCAGACCGAAACTATCAACTAGTTAATGGTCCAAGACAGACCGAAACTATCAACTAGTTAATGGTCCAAGACAGACCGAAACTATCAACTAGTTAATGATCGAAGACAGACCGAAACTATCAACTAGTTAATGGTCCAATACAGACCGAAACTATCAACTAGTTAATGGTCCAAGACAGACCGAAACTGTCAACTAGTTAATGATCCAAGACAGACCGAAACTATCAACTAGTTAATGGTCCAAGACAGACCGAAACTATCAACTAGTTAATGGTCCAAGACTGTGGTGTAGTTCAGATGGGCTTGTGAGGTCTCTAGGGAGACCTAATTATATGGTCACACCTGCCTTAGCAAATGTCGGGTAGTCACGCCCACGTCTGAGATCTTTTGTTCTTGACGGCGTCAGACCTCGGCGTCAGGTCGTGTAGAGAGAGAAAGTCTCAGCCGTCGTGCCGAGAGGAAGGCCAGAGCTTGCAGCTCACAAGACTGTCATTCCCATTAGCCCCCTTGGGGCGGGGATGGCAGACCAGAGAGGCCTAGCTTGTGGCTAGGCCTGGGGGACAGTTGGTCCCAAAGATGAGGAGGTACTTGTGCCTCCTCCCATGGGAGACTTAGGTCTCAGACACTCCCTAAAGAGGGAGCCAAGGCCGGGCCACCACTTGGAAAAGGCCCGGGCCGGGAGAAAACCGGCGAATCAAGAAGAAGAAGAAGTCAGGTCGTAACACGTGGTACATACCCCATTGGGGAGGGGGTACTTTGACTACCATATAAGCCCAGGGAACAGCTGAGCAAAGAGGTTGTTGGTGACAGGTCCGGGGAGCGAGAGCTCTGGACAGCCGCGTGTGTAGTGGACCACGCAATGGGAATCTCGGGTCAGCTGGTCGGTGAATTAAGAATGAGTACTAGTCCGTGTTACTGATAACATCTACCTTTCCCCCTGGTAATAAGTCTCATAGGTTAATTGTTATATTATGTAAATGTCCACCAGGATATGTAGTATTCTGGCCCTTTTATGTTATTAAGTGAACTATAGCCATAATTCCTATTTTTATTTTGTACCTCCATATGCTTTTCCCTATTCTGTTAAGCACTGGGATACACAGGAGACGTGCTCACTCGCTGGGATACCTCAGGTAGAGTGGGTAGAGGTCTCACAAGACAGACCGAAACTATCAACTAGTTAATGATCCAAGACAGACCGAAACTATCAACTAGTTAATGGTCCAAGACAGACCGAAACTATCAACTAGTTAATGATCCAAGACAGACCGAAACTATCAACTAGTTAATGGTCCAAGACAGACCGAAACTATCAACTAGTTAATGGTCCAAGACAGACCGAAACTATCAGCTAATTAATGATCCAAGACAGACCGAAACGTCGCTATAAGCTTCTTTCTCCTATGTGCTGGTTATTTGCGTATTACTCCCTCCCAAAATACGGATCAAATGCCACTGGATGGCTGCCAGCCTTGCGTTGCGTGATCCTGAGCTGCGTATTGACCACAAGCGTAAACACCACACAGATACTACGCCATGTTGTTCTGCGTGTATACAGTGATTATCTTACTGTTGTAAATCAGAGAAGTGAATGGATGTGAATTTTGGTGAGTCAGGTCGTTTGTCTTTAATTCTTTGAGTATAAAGTTCGTGCACAGTCAATAATGTGTATTCCTCTTGGTACAAAAACGTGTATCCCTCTTGGAAGAATGTGTATCCCTCTTAATAGAACATGTATTCCTCTTAGAAAAACGTGTATTCCTCTTGGAACGTAGATTTCTCTTGGAAGAATGTGTATCCCTCCTGGAAGAATGTGTATCCCTCCTGGAAGAATGTGTATCCCTCCTGGAAGAATGTGTATCCCTCCTGGAAGAATGTGTATCCCTCCTGGAAGAATGTGTATCCCTCCTGGAAGAATGTGTATCCCTCCTGGAAGAATGTGTATCCTTCTTAGAAGAACATATATTACGCTAGGAAGAATGTGTATACCACCTGAAAATTTGTGTATCCCTCGGAAGAATGTGAATCCCTCTTGGAAAAATGTGTATCCCTTTTAGAAGAACGTATATTCCTCTTGGAAGAATGTTTATCCCTCTTGGAAGGACTTGTATTCCTCTTGGTACACAGGTGTATGCCTCTTAGCTATACATGCTGAGAGTTGACTTCAATTAAAGTATTTATGGTGGTATTAAGGTCGCAAGCTACCTTAATAATCAATAGACTTTCAACCCAATTAATGAGTAAACCATTTGTTGATTTGACGGTCCCTGTGTAAGAAGAACCAGAGCATAAGAACATAGAGAAGCACTGCAACAGGCCTACTGGCCTGTTGCAGTGCTAACTAACAAAAGTATTTGCCTAACCCATTTTGACTGCTACCCAGGGAATGAGCTTTCATTACCCAATTAACTTACGTGCAAGTCCCTCTCCAATCGAAATTATATTTAAAGCTACCTAAGGTTTTAGCTTCAATTCTCTCTTAAATATAGATTTATCTCGGGTTACAAAACACTCGTTGCATCTGCCTAAAGACACGGATGCTGCGTTACCAAGCAAGGTTCTTGTGCCGCTCCGCTGATTACCTTCAACTTCCTAACTTCATCATCTCAGATCATCCCACCTGCTACAACACATGTTGTGGTTTAGAAAGACACCTGAGCAAGACATTAGGATATGTTTAAGTAAGTTTATTCAGGTATACACAAATACAGTTACATAGATTATCATACATAGCAGCATATGTGTAGAGAACCTAGGATAAACCCAAAAAAGTCAGACAGAGTGACTTATTTCCATTGGTGTATTTCCGTCCTGCGACCTTGATCACGGTCCCAGGACCGAACCGTTTTCAAATACGTCCTGGTGCTCACTTACTCGTGTTTCTAAATCAAATTATCGGTATCTGTTACCAAGGTTCGAACCAGCACATGTCTCACCGACTGCTGCTCCCTACAAGCGAGGGCTATTGATGTAGGTGAAGAAATCTTGTTCCAAGGACCTGAAGACTCATTTTTTTATCAAACCCGATTTTTTAGGCCTCTGGTCTGCCATCTTCCCCGCCCCAGTGGGGCTCGTGGGAACGGCAGTCTTGTGAGCTGCAAGTGGTAGCAAGCTCTGGCCAAATAGTATTTTAATGGCAGTGGGATAACCCCGTGTCGAGGCTCCCTCTCCGTAGAATATGAAAGGTACATGATACAGGGCCTGTCAGTTACTGATGAACACGGAGTTCCACGAGTCTGGGCCTGGGGCAGAGTACTTTGGAATGTTGTCGATGGATTTTTCAAAGTCAAGTGGGGTTATGGTTAGGTCAAAAATTTTGGAGATACTATGTCTGGGTTTCGTTCATGAAGAATTCGTTCAGACTGTCGACTTATAGTCTGATTAGTGGCTCACTAAACACAGTTATGCGGACAATACAGTGACTCACTCATTATTGTAAGTTCCATTTTGTCTGAGCAAAGACCCGATACTGGATGTGGCATTTGCCCTAAATTTTACACATTTTTTATATTATTATTAACACACTGGCCGATTCCCTCTAAGGCAGGGTGGCCCGAAAAAGAAAAACTTTCACCATCATTCACTCCATCACTGTCTTGCCAGAAGGGTGCTTTACACTACAGTTTTTAAACTGCAACATTAACACCCCTCCTTCAGAGTGCAGGCACTGTACTTCCCATCTCCAGGACTCAAGTCCGGCCTGCCGGTTTCCCTGAACCCTTTCATAAATGTTACTTTGCTCACACTCCAACAGCACGTCAAGTATTAAAAACCATTTGTCTACATTCACTCCTATCAAACACGCTCACGCATACCCGCTGGAAGTCCAAGCTCCTCGCACACAAAACCTCCTTTACCCCCTCCCTCCAACCTTTCCTAGGCCGACCCCTACCCCGCCTTCCTTCCACTACAGACTGATACACTCTTGAAGTCATTCTGTTTCGCTCCATTCTCTCTACATGTCCGAACCACCTCAACAACCCTTCCTCAGCCCTCTGGACAACAGTTTTGGTAATCCCGCACCTCCTCCTAACTTCCAAACTACGAATTCTCTGCATTATATTCACACCACACATTGCCCTCAGACATGACATCTCCACTGCCTCCAGCCTTCTCCTCGCTGCAACATTCATCACCCATGCTTCACACCCATATAAGAGCGTTGGTAAAACTATACTCTCATACATTCCCCTCTTTGCCTCCAAGGACAAAGTTCTTTGTCTCCACAGACTCCTAAGTGCACCGCTCACCCTTTTCCCCTCATCAATTCTACGATTCACCTCATCTTTCATAGACCCATCCGCTGACACGTCCACTCCCAAATATCTGAATACATTCACCTCCTCCATACTCTCTCCCTCCAATTATATATCCAATCTTTCATCACCTAATCTTTTTGTAATCCTCATAACCTTACTCTTTCCTGTATTCACTTTTAATTTTCTTCTTTTGCACACCCTACCAAATTCATCCACCAACCTTTGCAACTTCTGTTCAGAATCTCCCAAGAGCACAGTGTCATCAGCAAAGAGCAACTGTGACAACTCCCACTTTATGTGTGATTCTTTATCTTTTAACTCCACGCCTCTTGCCAAGACCCTCGCATTTACTTCTCTTACAACCCCATCTATAAATATATTAAACAACAACGGTGACATCATACAACCTTGTCTAAGGCCTACTTTTACTGGGAAATAATCTCCCTCTTTCCTACATACTTTAACTTGAGCCTCACTATCCTCGTAAAAACTCTTCACTGCTTTCAGTAACCTACATCCTACACCATACACCTGCACATTGCCCCTATCCACCCTGTCATACGCCTTTTCCAAATCCATAAAGGCCACAAAAACCTCTTTAGCCTTATCTAAATAGTGTTCACTTATATGTTTCACTGTAAACACCTTGTCTACACACCCCCTACCTTTCCTAAAGCCTCCTTGTTCATCTGCTATCCTATTCTCAGTCTTACTCTTAATTCTTTCAATAATAACTCTACCATACACTTTACCAGGTATACTCAACAGACTTATCCCCCTATAATTTTTGCACTCTCTTTTGTCCCCTTTGCCTTTATACAAAGGAACTATGCATGCTCTCTGCCAATCCCTAGGTACTTTACCCTCTTCCATACATTTATTAAATAATACCACCAACCACTCCAAAACTATATCCCCACCTGCTTTTAACATTTCTATATTTATCCCATCAATCCCAGCTGCCTTACCCCCTTTCATTTTACCTACTGCCTCACAAACTTCCCTCACACTCACAACTGGCTCTTCCTCACTCCTACAAGATGTTATTCCTCCTTGCCCTTTACACGAAATCACAGCTTCCCTGTCTTCATCAACATTCAACAATTCCTCAAAATATTCCCTCTATCTTCCCAATACCTCTAACACTCCATTTAATAACTCTCCTCTCCTATTTTTAACTGACAAATCCATTTGTTCTCTAGGCTTCCTTAACTTGTTAATCTCACTCCAAAACATTTTCTTATTTTCAATAAAATTTGTTGATAACATCTCACCCACTCTCTCATTTGCTCTCTTTTTACATTGCTTCACCTCTCTCTTAACCTCGCTCTTTTTCTCCATATACTCTTCCCTCCTTGCATCACTTCTACTTTGTAAAAACTTCTCATATGCTAACTTTTTCTCTCTTACTACTCTCTTTACATCATCATTCCGCCAATCGCTCCTCTTCCCTCCCGCACCCACTTTCCTGTAACCACAAACTTCTGCTGAACACTCTAACACTACATTTTTAAACCTACCCCATACCTCTTCGACCCCATTGTCTATGCTCTCATTAGCCCATCTATCCTCCAATAGGTGTTTATATCTTACCCTAACTGCCTCCTCTTTTAGTTTATAAACCTTCACCTCTCTCTTCCCTGATGCTTCTATTCTCCTTATATTCCATTTACCTTTTACTCTCAGTGTAGCTACAACTGAAAAGTGATCTGATATATCTGTGGCCCCTCTGTAAACATGTACATCTTGAAGTCTACTCAACAGTCTTTTATCTACCAATACATAATCCAACAAACTACTGTCATTTCGCCCTACATCATATCTTGTATACTTATTTATCCTCTTTTTCTTAAAATATGTATTACCTATAACTAAACCCCTTTCTATACAAAGTTCAATCAAAGGGCTCCCATTATCATTTACACCTGGCACCCCAAACTTACCTACCACACCCTCTCTAAAAGTTTCTCCTACTTTAGCATTCAGGTCCCCTACCACAATTACTCTCTCACTTTGTTCAAAGGTTCCTATACATTCACTTAACATTTCCCAAAATCTCTCTCTCTCCTCTACATTCCTCTCTTCTCCAGGTGCATACACGCTTATTATGACCCACTTTTCGCATCCAACCTTTACTTTAATCCACATAATCCTTGAATTTACACATTCATATTCTCTTTTCTCCTTCCATAACTGATCCTTCAACATTACTGCTACCCCTTCCTTAGCTCTAACTCTCTCAGATACTCCAGATTTAATCCCATTTATTTCCCCCCACCGAAACTCCCCTATCCCCTTCAGCTTTGTTTCGCTTAGGGCCAGGACATCCAACTTCTTTTCATTCATAACATCAGCAATCATCTGTTTCTTGTCATCCGCACTACATCCACGCACATTCAAGCATCCCAGTTTTATAAAGTTTTTCTTCTTCTCCTTTTTAGCAAATGTCTACAGGAGAAGGGGTTACTAGCCCATTGCTCCCGGCATTTTAGTCGCCTCATACGACACGCATGGATTACGGAGGAAAGATTCTTTTCCACTTCCCCATGGACAATAGAAGAAATAAAGAAGAACAAGAGCTATTTAGAAAAAGGAGAAAAACCTAGATGTATGTATATATATATATATGCATGTGCGTGTCTGTGAAGTGTGACCAAAGTGTAAGTAGGAGTAGCAAGATATCCCTGTTATCTAGCGTGTTTATGAGACAGAAAAAGAAACCAGCAATCCTACCATCATGCAAAACAGTTACAGGTTTCTGTTTCACAGTCATCTGGCAGGACGGTAGTACTTCCCTGGGTGGTTGCAGTCTACCAACCTACTACCTACCTACACATATGTGTTTTATATTTTCTCCATTATCATTTACTGCTTTTTAGATCTTCTGTCTCTCTTGGACGCTGCCTTATTCACTTAATTTAAATTCATTATTTTTTCTTTATCCAGTAATTGCTTCCTTCCACAAGCTGAAGAACTAAATATATGTGCAACATCTGGGTATCTTTGCAGATGTTCCGCCATCCAGTGGCTTTATCAGTACAATACATTATTCCGCAATTCAGACGGTCTTGCACCCTTGAGAAGTTCTGTGATTCTTCGTCTTCACTTACAGGAGGAACATCTCTTTCTAACAAGTAGCACATTCCTATTATTTGGGCACACAAGCATTCCTGGAATATAATAACCCAGTATTTCTTAATACACCATACACCTCTTAACTCTAAGAACAAGCAACCTACAGGCAGGATAGCCAGGTGGACTTTGATCAGATATAAAATCCTACGTCTGAATACACGCTAGGCAAAGCTTGAGCATACGTCTAGCGTCACAGAATTTATTCTTTCTAGACGTAGATTCGAATCAATGTTATTCAAAATATACTCTCAGTATGTTTCACTAAGGATATAATTTATTTGTTCCCAGTTGATATTTTCGTTAAACTTGAATTTACTGAAAACATTTTCAGGTGAGAGCATTTTAATAATAATAATAATAATAATAATAATAATAATAATAATAATAATAATAATAATAATAATAATAATAATAATAATAATTATTATAATATCTTTATTTCTGCAAGTACATATACAAGGTATACAGACCATAGCTGATATCAATAACTTACTACTATACAGAAAGCCACTTGTTATAAGGACATAAGAACATAAGAAAGAAGGAACACTGCAGCAGGCCTACTGGCCCATACGAGGCAGGTCCAAGTCTCCTACCGGCTTAAGCCAATGCCCCAACCTAGTCAGGTCAGGTCACATTCACTTAAGGAAGGAACACGGCAATTGAACTAGTACCACAAGCTAATCGGGTCCAACTTACACCCACCCACACCTACTCAATATTTATTTAACCTATTTTTAAAACTACACAACGTTTTAGCCTCTAATTAGGTCAGCTTTGTCCCAGGATGCGACCCACACCAGTCCACTAACACCCAGGATGCGACCCACACCAGTCCACTAACACCCAGGATGCGACCCACACCAGTCCACTAACACCCAGGATGCGACCCACACCAGTCCACTAACACCCAGGATGCGACCCACACCAGTCCACTAACACCCAGGATGCGACCCACACCAGTCCACTAACACCCAGGATGCGACCCACACCAGTCCACTAACACCCAGGATGCGACCCACACCAGTCCACTAACACCCAGGTACCCATCATCACTGATGGGTGAACATGGACGACAGGCGTAAGGAAACACGCTCAATGTTTCCAACCTTTGCCGGGACTCGAACCCGGACCCTCACCCTGCGAAGCGAGAGCTTTTCCCGCCAGGCCACGAGCCTGGACTCGAGTGCATGAAGGTCCGAACTTCGACTACGTCGTGATCTGAACTTTCAGACTTCGACACTGTTATATTTCGTGTCTGATCACCATTATTCGTGAAGGTAAGGATATTACCTACTGTAATACAATATTCCTGAAATACATCGGAACAATATTACAATGGTATAGATTTAATGCTGCGCTACAAGGGTACCTTCTTACAATGGTACTGCATTAGAATGGTAATAAATTACAGTAGTACTATAGTCTAAAGTATCATAATACAATGATATTATCTTACAATGGTGCCATTTTACAATGGCAGCCTTACAGTGGTATCTTATTACAAAGGTATCCTTACAACGGTTCTGCATTACAGTACATTACACAGGTATCACGCTACGGTAAACTGTGAGAAATAATCCCACACAGCCTTCCTGTATCCACTGTTTAAAAAATCGCGAACTTAACATAATGTAATGGTCATATTCCCCCATAAATTAGCATAATAATCGCCCTTATCAACTCTCAGCAAATGCGCTTCGCGTTTACGCTGGTACCCTAATATCTGTTACGGCCATTTCATTAGCATTGCGCGATCACCGCAATCATATAATTATAAATTATGCTATTTAGGGTCTATAATTTGTTTATGCCGATTATCTTTGTCGAAAAGTATCAGCAAAAATTGATGGGATTGCCTGAGGTGGACTGGTGGGTGAGGCTTGATTCCAACACGGAGTATCGAGCCTGCACCCCCTCCTTGCGCTTTCACAGGGATGTTCAATATGTTCATCTGGCCCTGTGTTCCTAGTGTAGTGATGGTACAGTGTTCATTATGTTCATCTGGTCCTGTGTTCCTAGTGTAGTGATGGTACAGTGTTCATTATGTTCATCTGGCCCTGTGTTCCTAGTGTAGTGATGGTACAGTGTTCATTATGTTCATCTGGTCCTGGGTTCCTAGTGTAGTGATGGTACAGTGTTCATTATGTTCATCTGGTCCTGTGTTCCTAGTGTAGTGATGGTACAGTGTTCATTATGTTCATCTGGTCCTGTGTTCCTAGTGTAGTGATGGTACAGTGACCTGCACTGTAGTTATCATGGGGAAGGGAGTTCGACTTGCCGGATGTCTAACAACCTGACCTGATATTCTCTACCACTTATTAAAACGTTCTGATGCCAAGTCCAGAGCTTCTAACACCACGTTGAAACATTGTAAGGCTAAGTTTAAAGTCTTAAACACCATCCTCAAACAGAACAGGAAGATGAAATAAAACTCCCAGTTCGAACTTTAAAACGCCCAGTTCGAACATTAAAACACCCTGTTCGAACATTAAAACACCCAGTTCGAACATTAAAACACCCAGTTCGAACATTAAAACACCCAGTTCGAACATTAAAACACCCAGCTCGAACATTAAAACACCCAGTTCGAACATTAAAACACCCAGTTCGAACATTAAAACACCCAGTTCGAACATTAAAACACCCAGTTCGAACATTAAAACACCCAGTTCGACCATTAAAACACCCAGTTCGAACATTAAAACACCCAGTTCGAACATTAAAACACCCAATTCAAACAATTTTTTTTAAAGAAATCGGAAAAAATTTGAATTTTTTTTCGTGCTATTATTTCTGAGTGTGACACAAGTTTCAATCCTTCCACACTGATAACTTCTGAGCGACTTCGAACTTGATGTACTTATGTATTTTAGGATATTCTGTAATCCTCTTTGCAAAATTTGAATTAGATTGGGTTTGTGCTCTAATGCAACATTGTGATTGATGAAATTTGGCTATTAATTTCCATGTGATGACTTGTGAATGCCTCCTCTCATTCCTCTCAAGTCTTCAGTATTTAACTGCATTATTATGCCGCACTCTGCACTGTTCCAATAGTGTGCATTGAGGAACAGACAGGGGTTATGGAATACGAGGGATACCTTTCTCGGATCATTGAGGCACAGGGGCTGGGGTTATGGTATACAGGGATACCTTTCTCGGATCATTGACGCACAGAGGACTGGGGTTATGCAACACGGGGATACCATTCTCGGATCGCGTAGCGAGCAAAATACGTCTTCTTATCAATTATTTAACTATAATAAGTCGTAAGACTAGGTAAATATCAAAATTGTATACAATACCGACAGGTTGGTAGGTAAGACACATAGGTAACAGTTAGGCAACTTTATTCCGAAACGTTTCGCCTACACAGTAGGCTTCTTCAGTCGAATACAGAAAGTAGGCAGGAGCAGTAGAGATGTTAAGACGATGTAATCAGTCCATCACCCTTGAAGTCGTAGATTTGAGGTTGTCAGTCCCTCAGCCTGGAGAAGTTCATTTCCATAGTCTGGAACTTTCTGAAGATCAAGCGATAGTGCGGAGATTTAAATACTGTCCGAAGGAGAGGCGCAGAGTAAATGTACATGGTTATAAATGACCATAATTTTTAAAGTGGTAGACCGGTAAGCCAGCGGAAGGCCTCGGTCAGATGACCAAAGCTCCAAAGGCTGGTTATCATCTGATTAAGACCCGCGTCAGGAAACATTTCTCCTGTTTCCTGACGAGCCTTACCTAACCTAAGGTGCAGAGTAGTAGTAGTGAGAATGTAGCCACTGAGAGGTCATGTCCCTCTCAGATTAAACAATTTTCACTTGAAAAGTTTGTCCAATGTGTTTTCTGTACCAAGATGCCATGTGTTGCAGTGTCTGACAAGATGAACATCAAAATGGTATACAATACCGACAGGTTGGTAGGTGGGACATGACCTCTCAGTGGCTACATTCTCACTACTACTACTACTACTACTACTACTACTACTACTACTCTGCACCTCTCCTTCCGACAGTATTTAAGTCTCCGCACTGTCGCTTGATCTTCAGATAGTTCCAGACTATGGAACTGAACTTCTCCAGGCTGAGGGACTGACAACCTCAAATTCTACGACTTCAAGGGTGATGGACTGATTACATCGTCTTCACATCTCTACTGTTCCTGCCTACTTTCTGTATTCGACTGAAGAAGCCTACTGTGTAGGCGATACGTCTCGGAATAAAGTTGCCTAACTGTTGCCTATGTGTCTTACCTACCAAGTCGTAAGACCCGTGAACTCCATAATCAATGGAATAATACCAGCAAAATAATGGAGATCGTGGTGTAAAAAATGTTAAGGTAGCTAATGTAAGAGGAACTTCTAAATCCTATTATTCCCTCTTTCCACCTTGAGCCAACGACGGGTCATCTAAGACCCGCGTCAGGAAACACTTGTCCTGTTTCCTGACCAACCTTACCGAGCGACCCTAAGTTCAAGCAAATTCTGAATCTCAATCCATAACTGTGTGTAAATATTATTTGTTATAACAAGAGAAGGTGAAAGTCCCTTAAACCTTCTACACACACACACACACACACACACACACACACACACACACACACACACACACACACACACACATACACACAGGCAGGACTTCAAAGAGACCTGGACAGGCTGGACACGTGGTCCAGCAACTGGCTTCTTGAAGTCAACCCTGCCAAGCGCAAAGTTATGAAGATCGGAGAAGGGCAAAGAAGACCGCAGACAGAGTATAGACTAGATGGCCAAGGACTGCAAACCTCACTCAAGGAGAAAGATCTTGGGGTGACCATAACACCGAGCATGTCTCCGGAGGTACACATCAACCAGATAACTGCTGCAGCATATGGGAGCCTGGCAAACCTGAGAATAGCGTTCCGATACCTTAGTAAGGAATCGTTCAAGACACTGTACACTGTGTACATCAGGCCCATATTGGAGTATGCAGCTCCAGTTTGGAACCCACACCTGGGCAAACACGTCAAGAAATTAGAGAAAGTGCAAAGGTTTGCAGCAAGGCTAGTCCCAGAGCTCAGGGACTGATGACATTGGAGGACAGGCGGGTCAGGGGAGACATGATAACGACATAGAAGATACTGCGTGGAATAGATAAGGTAGACAGAGACAGGTTGTTCCAGAGAGGGGACACAGAAACAAGGGGTCACAACTGGAAGCTGAAGATTCAGACGAGTCATAAGGATGTTAGGAAGTATTTCTTCAGTCATAGAGTCGTCAGGAAGTGGAATAGCCTAGCAAGTGATGTAGTCGAGGCAGAAACCATACATAGCTTTAAGACGAGGTATGACAAAGCTCTGGAAGCAGAGAGAGAGAGGGCTTAGTAGCGATCAGTGAAGAGGCGGGACCAGAGCTGTGTCTCGACCCCTGCAATCACAATTAGGTGAGTGCAATTAGGTGAGTACACACACACACACACACACACACACACACACACACACACACACACACACACAGGTGGACAGAAATAGGATGTTCCAGAGATTGGACACAACAACAAGAGGTCACTGTTGGAAGTTGAAGACACAGATGAATCACAGGGATGTTAGGAAGTATTTCTTCAGTCACAGAGTTGTCAGGAAGTGGAATAGTCCGGGAAGTGATGTAGTGGAGGCAGGAACCATACATAGCTTTAAGAAGAGGTATGATAAAGCTCATGGAGCAGGAAGAGTGACCTAGTAGCGGCCAGTGAAGAGGCGGGGCCAGGGATTGTAGCTCGACCCCTGCAACCGCAACTAGGTGAGTACACACACACACACACACACACACACACACACACACACACACACACACACACACACACACACACACACACACACACACACACACACACACACACTGGAGAACAGGAGAGATGGGGGGGACATGATAACGACATAAAATACTGAGAGGAATTGACAAGATTGACAGAGACAGTATGTTCCAGAGATGGGACACAGCAACAAGGAGTCACAACTGGAAGTTGAAAACTCTGATGAGTCACAGGTATTTTATTAAGCATTTCTTCAGTCATAGAGTTGTTAGGAAGTGGAATAATCTGGAGAGGGGGAGAGTGGAGACAGGATCCATACATAGCTTTAAGAAGAGGTATGATAAAGCTCATGGAGCAGGGACAGAGAGAACCTAGTAGCGACTAGTGAAGAGGCAGGGCAAGGAGCTATGAACTGAGCCCTGCAACCACAGCCAGGCGAGTACACTCTCTCTCTCTCTCTCTCTCTCTCTCTCTCTCTCTCTCTCTCTCTCTCTCTCTCTCTCTCTCTCTCTCTCTCTCTCTCTCTTTACACAGGGTTTGACAAGGTTAAGGATCCCTAGCTTTATTGACAAGCTATTTACAGGTTAAGGATTCCTAACTTTATTGACAAGCTAAGAGCTGTTACCTACATCAGCTCATTTGAAAGCATTTTTATTGTTATGAGACATGCAAGTAGGGAACAGGATGAAGTTGGAGCCATCTGTGGGCCAGCATTTTCATTTGATCAACTGACTTTATCTAGTTGACATCATTATGCTGTACGAATGTGTTCCATAGTCGAGTCATCCTGGGTATATATGATCTCAGATGGAGTGATGTTCTGGAGAAGGGTACAACCAGAGTGAAGTTGCTGCTTTCTGCCCGTCTTGTGGCATAAAAGCTTGTTTCACACTGTCCTCGAAGTGGATCCAAGTGTGGTACTTTGACAATATTGGCCTTGTACATAACAGTAAGGCCACCCACATCCCTCCTGAGTTGAAGGCTATGCTGAAATGACGGATCTATCCAGGATGGGTCCAGGCGAGAGATGAGACGTCTTGCTCTGTTCTCTACTCTGTCAAGCAGTCGAAGATGAGAGGGAGGGCAGGTAAACCAAGAAAGTGGAGCATACTCAAGGTGTGAGCGTACTTGTGCCTCGTACAGAATCTTGCAACCCCTACTGTCAAGCAGGTGCGAGATACGGCGAAGTGCTGTAAGCTTCCTGGCTGCCTTGTTTGCAAGATTTACAACATGGTTCTTCATGGTTAGTTTGGAGTCAAATTTCACCCCAAGGATATCAACTTCTTCTCCAGGTGCCAACACCCTCCCATTCATCCTTACTACTGCACCAGCATTACCATCATGGTGCCTAGAGACGATCATCATTTGCGTTTTCTCAGGTGCAAATGTTACTTGCCATCTATTTCCCCAAGTTGATATAGCTCTTAGCTGGTGATTGATGTAGCTTAGAGCAGCTGGCATTTCTTCTCATGGATAAGTGAATGTCAGTGTACAGTCGTCTGCATATGCATGTGATTCTGGGATGAGATGAAGAAGGTCGTTGAAGTAGACATTCCATAACAATGGTCCCAGCATGCTTCCTTGTGGAACACTTGCCCCAATAGGATGTCTTGCTGATTCCGTTCCATTGAGAACTACACTTATTACCAGTAGCTCTCTCTCTCTCTCTCTCTCTCTCTCTCTCTCTCTCTCTCTCTCTCTCTCTCTCTCTCTCTCTCTCTCTCTCTCTCTCTCTCTCTCTCTCTCTCTCTCTCTCCTCTCTCTCTCTCTCTCTCTCTCTCTCTCTCTCTCTCTCTCTCTCTCTCTCTCTCTCTCTCTCTCTCTCTCTCTCTCTCTCTCTCTCTCTCTCTCTCTCTCTCTCTTTCTCTCTCTCTCTCTCTCTCTCTCTCTCTCTCTCTCTCTCTCTCTCTCTCTCTCTCTCTCTCTCTCTCTCTCTCTCTCTTCTCTCTCTCTCTCTCTCTCTCTCTCTCTCTCTCTCTCTCTCTCTCTCTCTCTCTCTCTCTCTCTCTCTCTCTCTCTCTCTCTCTCTCTCTCTCTCTCTCTCTCTCTCTCTCTCTCTCTCTCTCTCTCTCTCTCTCTCTCTCTCTCTCTCTCTCTCTCTCTCTCTCTCTAATCTCGATCATAATATCTGCTCTGTTCAAAGAAGCTTCCATAAAATATTTTTCTATTACTACGACGTTTCGCGCAATGGGTTCTCACCCAGTGAGTGAAACGTCGCAGTAATAGAAAAGGTTTCTGTGCAGAAAGTGCGTATTTACCAGGGCTTCGTCTCTATCATTCATTGACAAGGAAGATTGTGGGTAATTAACGATAGTCACAGAAATGATTTACAAAGCTCACGAGTTAAAGAATGAGACACTTTCGCAACATTTGGGAATCTGCAGCAAGGAAACGTTTCGCCAGCCAGTGGCTACTTTAGTCCAGTAAGGAGAAACGTGGAAGATGAGGAGGAGTTTGAGGTGATCAGCCCTTCAGCCTGGAGGCGATGCGTTCAGTCCACCAGTCTTGATGTAAATGAAGAATACTCGCGGTGTTGGGGTTTATATATTACGGCAGGTGAGCTGAAGCAGCCGGAGGCGGAGTCACCCAGTGGACAAATTGGTAGTAATATTGACCGTAGCTGGACATATGGACACATATGCAACCTGAGGCATTTGTTAAGGGAACGTTTCGCCCACCTTAAAGGCAATACATATAAGGACACACACGCATAAGTATGTATATGGTAGGAGGATGTGGTAGTTGTAGTGGAAGGTGTAGTAGCGGTGGTGGTATTAGTAGTAGTAATAGTAGTAGTAATGGTATTAGTGGTAGTAGTACAAACACCATTACTACAACCGCTACTACTAATACTACTGCAAAGACCGCTATTACTGCAACTACCGCTACTACTACTCTAACGACCGCTACTACTGTAACGACCGCTACTACTATAACGACCGCTACTACTGCAACGACCGCTACTACTGCAACTACCGCTACTACTACTCTAACGACCGCTACTATTGTAACGACCGCTACTACTGTAACGACCGCTACTACTACAACAACCAGTACTACCACTACAACAACCGCTACTACTACTACCACCAGTACTACTAATATTTCCCTGTAAGCAAAACACTGCCTTACTGTCTGATTAACTCGCATATTTCACTTACCTAACACTCAGGTAGGTTAAACTCGTTAAACTCCTGCACCTCCACGTTTATTACAGTGCCACGACAACTGTCTCAAACTCAGTCTTGTAAGATCAGAGTCACAAGCGCCACAGTGAATGCAAAAAAACCAGACCCGCCTTATCATGTAAATCTCTTAACAATTTCTTAAGCTAAGCCCAATAAAATATTCCATCGGAAGAGAAAAATGCCAATATCGATAAAATATTCTAACCCCAGGGCTCCCTACATCATAAAAATTCAATAATAGATTATTATACCCAACGAAAATCTTTGCTGGGAGATTTGTATGATTTTTTGGGTACGTGAGACTATGTGCCTGAACATTGCACGTTTTAATTTCAGTATTTGTATTTGGTGTAGTTTATTTGTTGATGTTACTAACGTGGTTCATAATTCAAGAGATAAAGTCGTGCGTGCGGGGAAGGGGGCACCGACCCCCCAAAACAAGTTTATCGAGGGCAGACTTCATAAATACTGTCAAGGATATTGGAACCATGAAATTTGGCCGTAAATCTCTCAGTTGATCTTTTCTTTGAATATTTAGGTACATAAATTTCGACCTGAGGCCAGATTAAAACATGAAACGAATGGAAATACACGAATAATGTCGAAAGAAGTGTGTCACGAACCAAGGAATTAAACCAGACTTAGTAAGGAACACTAACACTGGTATTGTCTCTAGTGAGAATAATTATTTGTATTTAGTGAAGTATGTTTTATATTCTATTATTATTACTATTATTATTATTATTATTATTATTATTATTATTATTATTATTATTATTATTATTATTATTATTATTATTATTATTATTATTATTATTAGCATTGTCATTATTGTTATTTTTATTATTTTGCCATTGTTATTGCTAAATTATCTTCAATTATTATTATTATTATTATTATTATTATTATTATTATTATTATTATTATTATTATTATTATTATTCATAGGGGAAGCGTTAAGCCGGTATGGGTCATACAGCTCCTCGGGAATGGAAGGCAATCGGGTTTGATTAGATGGAGGAACAGCTTCAATTTCTTGGATCAAGAGCCCTTCAACATTAAAGGACCATCATGCAGGCTCGTAGATGCTGATCTTCGAGCAGAAATTAATGTATAGTGAACTAGATACATAATAAACTTGATATATAATAAACCTGTAATATAATGAACTTGAAATATAATGAACTTGATATATAATGAACTTGATATATAATGAACTTGATATATAATGATCCTGAAATATAATGAACTTGAAATATAATGAACATGATATATAATGAACTTGATATATAATGAACTTGATATATAATGAACTTGATATATAATGAACTTGATATATAATGAACCTGAAATATAATGAACTTGAAATATAATGAACTTGATATATAATGAACTTGATATATAATGAACTTGATATATAATGAACTTGATATGTAATGAACTTGATATATAATGAACCTGAAATATAATGAACTTGAAATATAATGAACTTGATATATAATGAACTTGATATATAATGAACCTGAAATATAATGACTTGAAATATAATGAACGATATATAATAGACTTGATATATAATGAACTTGATATATAATGAACCTGAAATATAATGAACTTGAAATATAATGAACTTGATATATAATGAACTTGATATATAATGAACCTGAAATATAATGAACTTGAAATATAATGAACTTGATATATAATGAACTTGATACATAATGAACTTGATATATAATGAACCTGAAATATAATGAACTTGAAATATAATGAACTTGATATATAATGAACTTGATATATAATGAACCTGAAATATAATGAACTTGAAATATAATGAACTTGATATATAATGAACTTGATATATAATGAACTTGATATATAATGAACTTGATATATAATGAACTTGATATATAATGAACTTGAAATATAATGAACTTGAAAAATAATGAACTTGATATATAATGAACTTGAAATATAATGAACTTGAAATATAATGAACTTGAAATTTAATGAACTTGAAATATAATGAACTTGAAATTTAATGAACTTGAAATATAATGAACTTGAAATATAATGAACTTGAAATATAATGAACTTGAAATATAATGAACCTGAAATATAATGAACTTGATATATAATGAACTTGAAATATAATGAACTGAAAATATAATGAACTTGAAATATAATGAACTTGAAATATAATGAACTTGGTTAATAATAAACTTGATTTATAATGAATTTGAAATATAATGAACCTCGAACTTGATATATAATGAAATATTTACTCATTGTTGCAATATTGTAACGAAAATCAGTCTTAATATCACCAAATTAACGCATTTGCATAATATTAAATAATAAGTAAATTTATGCTATCCTAAGAAGATATTGGTAACATTATACTCAGAGTAGACTGCAGTTTCAAGAGTAGGTATGACAGGGCCCGCTAGGCAAGGCGATTTGTATTCTAAGAGACGAGGCCAGGAGCCGAGACTCGAACCCTGCAAGGCCCAACTAAGTGTTCACACACACAAACACACACAAACACACACAAACACACACACACACACACACACACACACACACACACACACACACACACACACACACACACACATCAGAACATAAGAAAGGAGGAACACTGCAATAGACCTGTTGGCCCATACTAGGCAGGTCCTTCACAAATCCAACTTACTAACCGAATAAATGCTACCCATAACTGAATAAATGCTACCTATAACCGAATAAATGCTACCCATAACCGAATAAATGCTACCTATAACCGAATAAATGCTACCTATAACCGTATAAATGCTACCCATAACTGAATAAATGCTACCTATAACCGAATAAATGCTACCCATAACTGAATAAATGCTACCTATAACCGAATAAATGCTACCTATAACCGAATAAATGCTACCCATAACCGAATAAATGCTACCTATAACCGAATAAATGCTACCTATAACCGAATAAATGCTACCCATAACCGAATAAATGCTACCTATAACCGAATAAATGCTACCTATAACCGAATAAATGCTACCTATAACCGAATAAATGCTACCTATAACCGAATAAATGCTACCTATAACCGAATAAATGCTACCCATAACTGAATAAATGCTACCTATAACCGAATAAATGCTACCTATAACCGAATAAATGCTACCCATAACTGAATAAATGCTACCTATAACCGAATAAATGCTACCTATAACCGAATAAATGCTACCTATAACCGAATAAATGCTACCCATAACTGAATAAATGCTACCTATAACCGAATAAATGCTACCCATAACTGAATAAATGCTACCTATAACCGAATAAATGCTACCTATAACCGAATAAATGCTACCCATAACTGAATAAATGCTACCTATAACCGAATAAATGCTACCTATAACCGAATAAATGCTACCCATAACTGAATAAATGCTACCTATAACCGAATAAATGCTACCTATAACCGAATAAATGCTACCCATAACCGAATGAATGCTACCTATTACCGAATAAATGCTACCCATAACCGAATAAATGCTACCTATAACCGAATAAATGCTACCCATAACGTAATAAATGCTACCTATAACCGAATAAATGCTACCTATTACCGAATAAATGCTACCCATAACCGAATAAATGCTACCTATTACCGAATAAATGCTACCCATAACCGAATAAATGCTACCTATAACCGAATAAATGCTACCCATAACGTAATAAATGCTACCTATAACCGAATAAATGCTACCTATTACCGAATAAATGCTACCCATAACCGAATAAATGCTACCTATTGCCGAGTGAATGCTACCGTAAGCCGAATAAATGCTACCTATAACCAGAATAAATGCTACCATAACGTAATAAATGCTACCTATAACCGAATAAATGCTACCTATTACCGAATAAATGCTACCCATAACCGAATAAATGCTACCTATTACCGAATAAATGCTACCCATAACCGAATAAATGCTACCTATAACCGAATAAATGCTACCCATAACCGAATAAATGCTACCTATAACCGAATAAATGCTACCCATAACCGAATGAATGCTACCTATTACCGAATAAATGCTACCCATAACCGAATAAATGCTACCCATAACCGAATAAATGCTACCTATTACCGAATAAATGCTACTTATAACCGAATAAATGCTACCTATAACCGAATAAATGCTACCCATAACCGAATAAATGCTACCTATAACCGAATAAATGCTACCTATTACCGAATAAATGCTACCCATAACCGAATAAATGCTACCTATAACCGAATAAATGCTACCCATAACCGAATAAATGCTACCTATAACCGAATAAATGCTACCTATAACCGAATAAATGCTACCCATAACCGAATAAATGCTACCTATAACCGAATAAATGCTACCTATAACCGAATAAATGCTACCTATAACCGAATAAATGCTACTTATAACCGAATAAATGCTACTTATAACCGAATAAATGCTACCCATAACCGAATAAATGCTACCTATTACCGAATAAATGCTACCCATAACCGAATAAATGCTACCTATTACCGAATAAATGCTACCCATAACCGAATAAATGCTACCTATTACCGAATAAATGCTACCTATTACCGAATAAATGCTACCTATTACCGAATAAATGCTACCCATAACCGAATAAATGCTACCCATAACCGAATAAATGCTACCTATAACCGAATAAATGCTACCTATTACCGAATAAATGCTACTTATTACCGAATAAATGCTACCCAGTACCGGTACTTACACAATCATATATTCACAAATTCCATCAGTATTTCGCATGATAATTCGTCTGGTAATTTCATACATATATAACTGAAGGTCTATGTATGATTTTACCTGTGCTAAAAAAAATTTTGATTTTTTTTTCAACGGCCGGATCCCACCGAGGTAGGGTGACCTAAAAAGAAAAACGAAATTTTTTTTTTTTAAATTTGGTCCTAGTAGGGGTTACTAGTGCCTTGCTCTAGGCATTTTAGTCGACTCTTACAACACGGAGGATGAGTTCTTTTCCACTTACCTATGTCTATAGTTTTGGGATATAGTTTTGGGATATAGTTTTGGGATATAGTTTTGGGATATAGTTTTGGGATATAGTTTTGGGATATAGTTTTGGGATATAGTTTTGGGATATAGTTTTGGGATATAGTTTTGGGATATAGATGGGATAATTTTAGATTTTATGAATTTTATAATAGGAGACATAATTTTGAGATATAATTTTAGAATATAATTTTAGAAGTATAATTTTGAGATATAGAGATATAATTTTATTTTGAGATATAATTTTGAGATATAATTTTAGAGACATAATTTTAGAATATAAATTTTAAATTTAGAAGAATATAATTTTAGAGATATAATTTTAGATATAATTTTAGAGATATAATTTTAGAATATGAATTTTAGAGACATAATTTTAGATATAATTTTAGATATAATTTTAGATATAATTTTGAGAGATAATTTTAATTTTGAATATAATTTTGATATAATTTTGTATAATTTTAGATATAATTTTGAGATATAATTTTAGAGATATGAATTTTAGATATAATTTTAGAGATATAATTTTAGAGATATGAATTTTAGAGATATAATTTTGAGATATAATTTTGAGATATAATTTTAGAATATAATTTTGAGATATAGAATTTTATTTTGGTATGAGATATAATTTTAGAGATATAATTTTGAGATATAATTTTGAGATATGGGAATTTTATTTTATGATATAATTTTAGAGACATAATTTTAGAGATATAATTTTTTTTGGGATATAGTTTTGGGATATAGTTTTGGGATATAGTTTTGGGATATAGTTTTGGGATATAGTTTTGGGATTAGTGAATATACACAGATATACTTCGAGAACAAATATTACCTGCATAATATTATTATAATAATCAAGGGGGAAGCTCTAAACCCGGAGGATTATACAGCCCCTTGGGGGGGGGGGGGATGTGGACGGCATTCAGGCTTAATTCGGGGAACTGGAGCACAGATCCAATTCCCTAAATCAAGAGCCCCTCACCAACATCAAGGAACCTTCCTTGAGGGGATCACCTGCATAATACAAGCTACAGAACCCATTTTTACTGGGACAACGTTTCGCTCTTTATAGAGTTCTATCATGTCATGATTCAACTCGACGCAGATCGAAACGTTGTCATGATTATTGGGACAATGTTTCGCTCTATGTAGAGTTCTATTATGTCTTGATTCAACTCGACGCAGAGCGAAACGTTGTCATGATTATTGGGACAATGTTTCGCTCTATGTAGAGTTCTATCATGTCTTGATTCAACTCGACGCAGAGCGAAACGTTGTCATGATTATTGGGACAATGTTTCGCTCTATGTAGAGTTCTATCATGTCATGATTAAACTCGACGCAGAGCAAAACGTCGTCATGATTATTGGGACAATGTTTCGCTCTATGTGGAGTTCTGTCATGTCATGATTCAACTCGACGCAGAGCAAAACGTTGTTATAATTACAGTTCAATGAATAAGAGACATGAGCAACACTCGAGTATCTTTACTGCCGAAACGTTTCGCCACTGAAGATACCCGAGTTTAACAGTGATGGCAGGAAGATTTCTGTTTCGTACTTGGAATGAGCGAAACCTCGCATGAATCAAGCACTTCGAGGGAAATGAGAGGAAGTCAGGTGAAAGTTGAGTGAAGTTAATTCTCTAGATCAAGAGCCCTTTAGTTAAAGGCATCAAGGCACGCCCGTGAAGGGTGTGATAAGGAGAATCAAGTCGTATAACGTGAAGGACGATCCTCTCTCGACCCGAACAAGTGGATAGACTTCAAATTATACTCTCCTCTTTTGTTTACTTTCCTCTGGAAGTGTTATAAGTGGATACAAAGTCCTTCCGTCGACATTAATAAATAAAAGACACTGGTGAAGCGTATGCTTCCTTTGTGTCAACATTTCACTGTACGTAGATGTGTACTTGATAAGTATCTACGTACATGGGGGTTGTGTGTATTTTAATATGTTTTCTTGCTTCATTGAGTTCAGTCTTGCTTCACTGAAGTCTTACGTTTGTCTCTTTATCAGCTGTGTTATGGTTCGTTACGTCAGGACGTCACCTGGGCTAGTACCTGCCTTCCTCTGGGTTCATACTGGAATGTGTATGAGAGAGAGAGAGAGAGAGAGAGAGAGAGAGAGAGAGAGAGAGAGAGAGAGAGAGAGAGAGAGAGAGAGAGAGAGAGAGAGAGAGAGAGAGAGAGAGAGAGTGACAGACAGACAGACAGAGACAGAGACAGACAGACAAAGAGAGAGAGAGAGAGAGAGAGAGAGAGAGAGAGAGAGAGAGAGAGAGAGAGAGAGAGAGAGAGAGAGTGTGAGAGTGAGAGAGAGAGAGAGAGACAGACAGACAGACAGACAGAGACAGAGACAGACAGACAAAGAGAGAGAGAGAGAGAGAGAGAGAGAGAGAGAGAGAGAGAGAGAGAGAGAGAGAGAGAGAGAGAGACAGACAGACAGACAGAGAGAGAGAGAGAGACAGAGAGAGAGAGACAGAGAGAGACAGAGAGAGAGAGAGAGAGAGAGAGAGAGAGAGAGAGAGAGAGAGAGAGAGAGAGAGAGAGAGAGAGAGAGAGAGAGAGACAGACAGACAGACAGACAGAAACAGAGAAAGAGAGAGAGAGAGAAAGCTTACACGCTGACATGGTCTTTCCAATTAATGAATCTCGAGTGACGAAAATGCTTCATTTTTCCCCCTACGGACATTATAACCAAATAAAACTACGAGTAAGCTTGTGTGTCAGAAATGCTTCTGCCAAGTGAATGTTCTACCTACGATATTTTGTAGTTCTCGTAGAGTTGCCGAAACTATGAATGTTTAACACGCGTAGCAGAGAGAAAATTTCTATTAAACGAGATTTCACCCAACTAGGTCTTGTTCAAGCTTTCTTTAGGGCAAAACATCGTGTAATAAGAGAGAAAGAGACTTGCTGTTCTAAATGGGATTCACATACGTCATTTTGCTCACATCTAATTCCTTATTTTGCCTCTCGTAAACTGCATGGTTCTAAATCATTACACATAACCTCTGTTCTTATTATTTTCCCATTTCTTCTTTTTGTATCGCTTTTCGTCTCATACTACTTATAAAAATAATGTATCCCAGGGAGCCTTACATTTTTCCAAGGTCGTTGACATTGGCTTAATAGCAGGAGTTGGCTGTCTCGGCGGCAATCAGCTTACAAGAGAAGATTTCTCTGAGGAAATGGAAAAGAACTAAATGAGTCCTGGAGGAGAGCTGACAAGAGGAATTTTTCCAGAGCAAGTCTGGAAATTTGCAGCAGTCGTTTACATTTCACGTTGAGATGTACGTTGATGTGTGTTATATTGTGGGGTGAATTACTATATGTTGATGGTATTGTAGGGAGATACTCGAAGGTAAATTGTACGTTATTGACTGTGTTTCACTCTTATTAAAACTCTGACTTGATAAAGCTCTTTCCAGAGCTATATATCACTTATAATAACAATAATTAATATTAACAACTGAGTATACCAACAGCAGTATACCAACAATAATTAATTATAACAAGAATATACCAACAATAATTAATAATAACAATAGAGTATACCAACAATAATTAATTATAACAAGAATATACCAACAATAGTTAATAATAACAACAGAGTATACCAACAATAATTAATAATAACAGAGTATACCAACAATAATTAATTATAACAAGAATATACCAACAATAATTAATAATAACAGAGTATACCAACAATAATAAATTATAACAAGAATATACCAACAATAGTTAATAATAACAACAGAGTATACCAACAATAATTAATTATAACAAGAACATACCAACAATAGTTAATAATAACAACAGAGTATACCAACAATAATTAATTATAACAAGAACATACCAACAATAATTAATAATAACAACAGAGTATACCAACAATAACTAATAATAACAGAGTATACCAACAATAACTAATAATAACAGAGTATACCAAGAATAATTAATAATAACAATAGAGTATACCAACAGTATATTAATAAAACACAATATACTGGTTAAGGCCCTTTATTGCGAGAACTTTTCCTCGGGCGAAACGTTTTCACAGTACAATTCATTAACCCGCATTGTGTCTTAATTACATAAATCTTCTATAGTGAAGATTTAACATAAGAATGGAGGAACACTGCAGAACGCCTACTGACCCATACAAGGCAGGTCAGTAAGTGTATTTCTCCCCACTGCCAAAGTTCCTTACTTAGTCGTCTCACCAAAGTAGCCAAAATTGCCTTTATATACCTTGAAATTATATTTTAAACGTTTTTCCAGTTTTCCAGTTATGACCTCCTCATAACCTCATCAGTCTATTATATCGCTCAGATCCACCTGTATAAAACCTTTCTATTAATCTTCTCGGTCTGTTGTGCCTCTCAAGGACTCCTGATCTATTAACTGCTAACCCACAAGTGGGTAATGAAGGAATGCGATGTTTTGATCCGTCCTGGACCGAAACATCGTCTTGTTTCATTTCAGGAGACGGGCGAAACGAAACACAGTTTTATCTAAATTAATTTACAGATGTTCCCTCCACGTTACTGGCACTTTTTGCAACCATCCAGGGAGGTACTACCATGGTGTCATACCTGGAGTAGTAGGATGGTAGACAGCAACCATCCAGGGAGGTACTACCATGGTGTCATACCTGGAGTTGTAGGATGGTAGACAGCAACCATCCAGGGAGGTACTACCATGGTGTCATACCTGGAGTTGTAGGATGGTAGACAGCGACCATCCAGGGAGGTATTACCATGGTGTCATACCTGGAGTTGTAGGATGGTAGACAGCAACCATCCAGGGAGGTATTACCATGGTGTCATACCTGGAGTTGTAGGATGGTAGACAGCAACCATCCAGGGAGGTATTACCATGGTGTCATACCTGGAGTTGTAGGATGGTAGACAGCAACCATCCAGGGAGGTACTACCATGGTGTCATACCTGGAGTTGTAGGATGGTAGACAGCAACCATCCAGGGAGGTATTACCATGGTGTCATACCTGGAGTTGTAGGATGGTAGACAGCAACCATCCAGGGAGGTACTACCATGGTGTCATACCTGGAGTTGTAGGATGGTAGACAGGAACCATCCAGGGAGGTACTACCATGGTGTCATACCTGGAGTTGTAGGATGGTAGACAGCAACCATTCAGGGAGGTACTACCATGGTGTCATACCTGGAGTTGTAGGATGGTAGACAGCGACCATCCAGGGAGGTACTACCATGGTGTCATACCTGGAGTTGTAGGATGGTAGACAGCAACCATCCAGGGAGGTACAACCATGGTGTCATACCTGGAGTTGTAGGATGGTAGACAGCAACCATCCAGGGAGGTACAACCATGGTGTCATACCTGGAGTTGTAGGATGGTAGACAGCAACCATCCAGGGAGGTACAACCATGGTGTCATACCTGGAGTTGTAGGATGGTAGACAGCAACCATCCAGGGAGGTACTACCATGGTGTCATACATGGAGTTGTAGGATGGTAGACAGCGACCATCCAGGGAGGTACTACCATGGTGTCATACCTGGAGTTGTAGGATGGTAGACAGCAACCATCCAGGGAGGTACTACCATGGTGTCATACCTGGAGTTTTAGAATGGTAGACAGCAACCATCCAGGGAGGTACTACCATGGTGTCATACCTGGAGTTGTAGGATGGTAGACAGCAACCATCCAGGGAGGTACTACCATGGTGTCATACCTGGAGTTGTATGGTGGTAGACAGCAGCCATCCAGGGAGATACTACCATGGTGTCATACCTGGAGTTGTAGGAAGGTAGACAGCAACCATTCAGGGAGGTACTACCATGGTGTCATACCTGGAGTTGTAGGATGGTAGACAGCAGCCATCCAGGAAGGTACTACCATGGTGTCATACCTGGAGTTGTAGGAAGGTAGACAGCAGCCATCCAGGAAGGTACTACCATGGTGTCATACCTGGAGTTGTAGGATGGTAGACAGCAGCCATCCAGGAAGGTACTACCATGGTGTCATACCTGGAGTTGTAGGATGGTAGACAGCAGCCATCCAGGAAGGTACTACCATGGTGTCATACCTGGAGTTGTAGGAAGGTAGACAGCAACCATTCAGGGAGGTACTACCATGGTGTCATACCTGGAGTTGTCGGATGGTAGACAGCAACCATCCAGAGAGGTACTACCATGGTGTCATACCTGGAGTTGTAGGATGGTAGACAGCAACCATTCAGGGAGGTACTACCGTGGTGTCATACCTGGAGTTGTAGGATGGTAGACAGCGACCATCCAGGGAGGTACTACCATGGTGTCATACCTGGAATTGTAGGATTGTAGACAGCGACCATCCAGGGAGGTACTACCATGGTGTCATACCTGGAGTTGTAGGATGGTAGACAGCAACCATCCAGGGAGGTACTACCATGGTGTCATACCTGGAGTTGTAGGATGGTAGACAGCAACCATCCAGGGAGGTACTACCATGGTGTCATACCTGGAGTTGTAGGATGGTAGACAGCAACCATCCAGGGAGGTACTACCATGGTGTCATACCTGGAATTGTAGGATGGTAGACAGCGACCATCCAGGGAGGTACTACCATGGTGTCATACCTGGAATTGTAGGATGGTAGACAGCGACCATCCAGGGAGGTACTACCATGGTGTCATACCTGGAGTTGTAGGATGGTAGACAGCAACCATCCAGGGAGGTACTACCATGGTGTCATACCTGGAGTTGTAGGATGGTAGACAACAACCATCCAGGAAGGTACTACCATGGTGTCATACCTGGAGTTGTAGGATGGTAGACAGCAACCATCCAGGGAGGTACTACCATGGTGTCATACCTGGAGTTGTAGGATGGTAGACAGCAACCATCCAGGGAGGTACTACCATGGTGTCATACCTGGAGTTGTAGGATGGTAGACAGCAACCATCCAGGGAGGTACTACCGTGGTGTCATACCTGGAGTTGTAGGATGGTAGACAGCAACCATCCAGGGAGGTACTACCGTGGTGTCATACCTGAAGTTGTAGGATGGTAGACAGCAACCATCCAGGGAGGTACTACCATGGTGTCATACCTGGAGTTGTAGGATGGTAGACAGCAACCATTCAGGGAGGTATTACCATGGTGTCATACCTGGAGTTGTAGGATGGTAGACAGCAATCATCCATGGAGGTACTACTTTGCTGTCATACCTGCAGTAGTAAGATGGTAGACAGCAACCATCCAGGAAGGTACTACTATGCTGTCACACTTGTGGTAGTAGGATGGTAAGCAGCAACCATCCAAGGAGGTACTACCATGCTGTCATACCTGCAGTAGTAGGATGGCAGACAGCAACCATCCAGGGAGGTAAGGTACTACCCTCCTGTCATACCTGAAGTAGTAGGATGGCAGACAGCAACCTTCCAGGGAGGTACTACCCCCCTGTCACACCTGCAGTAGTAGGATGACGGACAGCAACCATCCAGGGAGGTACTACCCCCCTGTCACACCTGCAGTGGTAGGATGACAGACAGCAACCATCCAGGGAGGTACTACCCTCCTGTCACACCTGCAGTAGTAGGATGACAGACAGCAACCATCCAGGGAGGTACTACCCTCCTGTCACACCTGCAGTAGTAGGATGACAGACAGCAACCATCCAGGGAGATCCTGTCATATGTATGTAAAAGGGAAACTTGTTAACTTTTAAGCATTCTGGCAGCATCCCTGACCTTCTCTTTCTGTCTCATGAACACGTAAGATGACAGGTAAATGTTACAAACTTTAGCTTATATTAAGTATGCACACAGCTTTGCTTTCCTGTATCATTCTTAACAGTCATACCTGTTAATTCCTTTCCAGTCTCGGAGTCCTGGTCCCAGCCATACTGTTGGGAAGTTAATCTCAGAACCACTAACAGAAGACAGTCTCGCAAGTAGCAAATATAGAATCAAGTATTATTCTGCATCTCTCTTCGTGAGATTTTAATCATTGAAATTGGAACCCCTTTCTTTCTCCTCTAATCAAATCTAATTGGTTTTGATTCCCTTAGCGTTGTATGGCTCTTGCTGACTTAGAATTTCCTAGTGAATATATGAGTGATCTTGCCAAACCTGTGTCCAGAGAAAGTCAGGCTGGGAAAGTAGTGCGTCTGACTTTTGATTAAAGAACATAGTATCGAGCCTCCACCATTCCGTGTGCTGAGTGACTCTCGCTTATTAACACTTTGTATATTTAAAAAATATTAATTTCTGAAGTTGTATAAAACCCAACTCACTTGAATAGTTGTGGATATTCGTAGGCACACACCCAGAAGCAGCTTCATAAGAGAATATAGAATAAATAAATAACAAAAAAGGCATAATACCGTGACTGGAACGATACACAAATAACCCGCACATAAAAGAGAGAAGCTTACGACGACGGGTGTTGTGCATGTGTCTTAATTTCATCTTGTCGGTATTATATACAATTCTTGTACTACTACTACTACTACTACTACCACTACTACTACTACTACTACTACTACTACTACTACTACTACTACTACTACTACTACTACTACTACTACTACTACTACTACTACTACTACTACTACCACCTCCACCTCTTCCTGCCTATATATAGCCGTCCTGCTCCACCTCTGTTAGTGTGACTTTGTCAATGGTCCAAGTCGGACCGAAACGTCGTCGTAAGCTTCTCTCTTTTATGTGCGGGTTATTTGTGTAGAATATAGAACTTGGGCGTAGAGTACGCAAGAAACTATGGAACTTGGTTAGGCGTAGAGCCCACAGGAAACTATGGAACTTGGTTGGACGTAGAGCCCATAAGAATGCATGGAACTTAGATGGGCGTAGAGCCCACAGGAAACTATGGAACTTGGTTGGACGTAGAGCCCATAAGAATGTATGGAACTTAGATGGGCGTAGAGCCCACAGGAAACTATGGAACTTGGTTGGGTGTAGATCCCACAAGAAACTATGGAACTTGGTTGGGTGTAGAGCCCACAGGAAACTATGGAACTTGGTTGGGTGTAGAGCCCATAAGAATGTATGGAACTTAGATGGGCGTAGAGCCCACAGGAAACTATGGAACTTGGTTGGGTGTAGATCCCACAAGAAACTATGGAACTTGGTTGGGTGTAGAGCCCACAGGAAACTATGGAACTTGGTTGGGTGTAGAGCCCATAAGAATGTATGGAACTTAGATGGGCGTAGAGCCCACAGGAAACTATGGAACTTAGTTGGGCGTAGAGCCCACAAGAAACTATGGAACTTGGTTGGGTGTAGAGCCCACAGGAAACTATGGAACTTGGTTGGGTGTAGAGCCCATAAGAATGTATGGAACTTAGATGGGCGTAGAGCCCACAGGAAACTATGGAACTTGGTTGGGTGTAGATCCCACAAGAAACTATGGAACTTGGTTGGGTGTAGAGCCCACAGGAAACTATGGAACTTGGTTGGGTGTAGAGCCCATAAGAATGTATGGAACTTAGATGGGCGTAGAGCCCACAGGAAACTATGGAACTTAGTTGGGCGTAGAGCCCACAAGAAACTATGGAACTTGGTTGGGTGTAGAGCCCACAGGAAACTATGGAACTTAGTTGGGCGTAGAGCCCACAGGAAACTATGGAACTTGGTTGGGCGTAGAGCCCACAAGAAACTATGGAACTTGGTTGGGTGTAGAGCCCACAGGAAACTATGGAACTTAGTTGGGCGTAGAGCCCACAGGAAACTATGGAACTTGGTTGGGCGTAGAGCCCACAGGAAACTATGGAACTTGGTTGGGTGTAGAGCCCACAGGAAACTATGGAACTTAGTTGGGCGTAGAGCCCACAGGAAACTATGGAACTTGGTTGGGCGTAGAGCCCACAGGAAACTATGGAACTTGGTTGGGCGTAGAGCCCCCAGGAAACTATGGAACTTGGTTGGGCGTAGAGCCCACAGGAAACTACGGAACTTGGTTGGGTGTAGAGCCCACAAGAAACTATGGAAATGGTTGGGCGTAGAGCCCACAAGAAACTATGGAACTTGGTTGGGCGTAGAGCCCACAAGAAACTATGGAACTTGGTTGTAGAGTATGCAAGAAACTGTGAATCCTGGGCGTAGATTGTATGTTACCTTGAGACTGGGTCTTCAGTATCCTGTTTGTAACAACAGTATCAGTAGTGATAATCCACTGGTAGCCTGCCTTGGTTAGGGACTCTCAGCCCCTATGAACAAGCACGAGGCAAATATGATGGTATGCAAAACCTACAAGTTGGTAACCGATGAATTGATTACATCATCGTTGCACATATTTTATCAAGCAAGGTAAGTACAGGAAGACTTGAACTAGAGAAGGGTAAGCTTGACTTGTCGAGGGTAAAATGGATAAATTGGGCTGTTGGCATTTTACTGCCATCTAGCGGGCCATTGTAAATTACTAAATTCTTTTTTCGGGTCTGAGTTTTTAGTTTCTAATCTTGGCAGTTTTAACTTTATCTGGTGTGGGTAGGAGTTTGGGTAATCATTTCCCCTCCACTCTTCTTCTGATCAGGTAAGGTGATCTACCGGGAATATTCTTTGATTTCTTTGTATTTAACCTGGTTACCATTAAAGACACTGAAGTACAATTACCATCCTTTGTCTTTATTCAATGTTATACTTTAATAATCATCTTGTAACCAGTATTTATCATTACCAGTTCTGCTGCTAGTGTGGTCATCCTCAGCAGACGCTCGGTATTTTGGGAGCGAGATACCAGGCGATGGGACTTAGTGAGACATCGATCCCTCACCTCTCCCTTGCGATCAGAGGTGAGATACTGCGAACCAGAAATTGCAGGAGCTTCTCCATCTACATAGAATCAGACTACCACCATCTACCAAGGATAATAATATATTTATTTACTACAAGTACATGTACAAGGTATACAGTCCTAGCTGATATCAATGACATACTACTATGAAAGTTAAGACACATGTGCAACATCTGGAAATCTTTATTGTAGACGTTTCGCCATCCAGTGGCTTTATCAATACAGATTCTAGGACATAATAGGAAGACAGTAGAACTATATACAAAACATGAGGTAATCAGTCCCTCGGCCTTGGAGTTAGTGTTCACAGCATCGTGGTGGAGGAGAATCTGGAGCAAAGGCAAGAAGACTGGTGGTTATATAGGCGTCAGTGGATAGGGACGGGCAGCAGACGAGGGCAAAGTCACTGGTAGGCGGGATTCCCCAGTGGAAGTAGGTCCTTCCCAAAGAGATGGGTTAGTTGCAGCAGCCGTGAAGAAGGTCTTGTAGATGTCCTCTGAACCAAGATTCCATGATGTTGCAGTGTCTGACAAGTTGTCTTCTTGCCTTTGCTCCAGATTCTCCTCCACCACGATGCTGTGAACACTAACTCCAAGGCTGAGGGACTGATTACCTCATGTTTTGTATATAGTTCTACTGTCTTCTTATTATGTCCTAGAATCTGTATTGATAAAGCCACTGGATGGCGAAACGTCTACAATAAAGATTTCCAGATGTTGCACATGTGTCTTAACTCCGGACCTCAGTGTGTGAGCTGAATGTGCTAGCGATCGAGCTGAATAAGAAATTCTGGATTAAGTAGAAATCTCCTGTCTCAAGATCACACTTCAAGTAAAGAAGGCAATTTTTATATTTAATTAAATACTCTTTTTTTTCATTATCTTTCCACGGTAAGTTATTTATTTTTCTATTCCTCTAATCAGGAGGAAGTCGTTCCCCTGACACTGTGGTGATCCTTAGTTGCGACTGACCAGTGGGTAAGTGTCGCATGTTTGGCTTCTGGCTGAGTAAGCAACATGACTCACGACATCGTAATGACACGACTGCAAACAAATCATACCACGGGTGGGGTTAGAACCAGCGATCAGAGAGTCACAAAACTCCAGACCGTCGAGTTAGCTGGTCCAGTGGCTAACGCGACGGTCTGGAGTTTTGAGACTCCCTGATCGCGGGTTCTAACCCCACCCGTGGTATTTTTTTTTTTTTTTTTTTTTTGAGTAAGCAACTCTTATATAGTGAAAATATCTAATGTGAAACCATTGAGAAGATCATGAATCTCGCATTTCTAGCGCTTCTTTCTGAGTATAATAATCTCACATAGTAACACCTTAATGTGTCTAAACGATGGAAGATAATGAGAAATTACGAGAGGAGCAACGTAGTCAGATTCACATGTGTACTCGCCATAGTAGATGAATGGTTCACAGAACCGACACGTTGATAAATTAGACACATGTAAGAACATAAGAACATAAGAATGTAGGAACACTGCAGAAGGCCTACTGGCCCATACGAGGCAGGTCCTTATCAAAACGACATCTACCTAAAGCTACTCAAGAAACAACTCCCGCACCCCCCAACACCAATCAAACCCAGCCCCTCCCACTCATATATTTGTCCAGTCTCTTCTTAAAGCTACCCAAGGTCCTAGCCTCTATCACCCCACTGGGAAGACTGTTCCACGCATCTACAACTCTGTTAGAAAACCAGTACTTACCTATGTCCTTTCTAAATCTAAATTTATCCAACTTAAATCCATTATTCCTGGTTCTTACCTGGTTCGACACCCTCAGTACTTTATTAATGTCTCCCTTGTTTATGCCCGTCATCCACTTATACACTTCAATGATATCTCCCCTCATTCTACGCCTCTCCAGAGAGTGGAGATTTAAGGCTTTAAGTCTATCTTCATACGGGAGGTTCCTTACACAGTAAATCATTTTAGTCATTCTTCTCTGTATGTTCTCTAATGAGTCTATGTCCATCCTGTAGTAAGGGGACCAAAACTGAGCAGCATAATCTAAATGAGGCCTCACTAGTGATGTATAGAGCTGTAAAATAACTTTTGGACTTCTGTTACTTATACTTCTTGAGATAAATCCAAGTAATCTGTTGGCCTTGTTGCGCACACTGAGGCACTGCTGTCTTGGCTTTAGATTTCTGCTTACCATGACTCCCAAGTCTTTTTCACATTCTGTATGACCAAGCTCTACTTCACCATAGTGCACACAGGTACTGTAAGTCTTTCCTCAAATACATCAGTCTGAACTTTCCCGATAACACTTTGCTTGCTGAATGAACATTAAAATGGTATAAAATACCGACAGATTGTTAGGTAAGACACATATGCAACAGTTAGGTATCTTTATTTTGAAACGTTTCGCCTACACAGTAGGCTTCTTCAGTCGAGTACAGAAAAGTTGATAGAAGCAGAAGATACTTGAAGACGATGTAATCAGTCCATCACCCTTAAAGTTTTGAGGTGGTCAGTCCCTCAGTCTGGAGAAGAGCATTGTTCCGTTGTCTGAAACGATATTGTTTCAGACAACGGAACAATGCTCTTCTCCAGACTGAGGGACTGACCACCTCAAAACTTTAAGGGTGATGGACTGATTACATCGTCTTCAAGTATCTTCTGCTTCTATCAACTTTTCTGTACTCGACTGAAGAAGCCTACTGTGTAGGCGAAACGTTTCAAAATAAAGATACCTAACTGTTGCATATGTGTCTTACCTAACACTTTGCTTGCTGCTAAGTTGCCAGGTTAATGGAAGCACCAAAGGAACAAGCTATGACAAAGGACTCATTACAAAAATAATTCGCATAATTGCGTAAGAAAATGAGGATGTAATCAATGACCTACTTAACACAATTTATGGAAGCATCAAGCTGGTCTGCACTAATCATCTGCCTGAGCTTCAGAGCCTTCAACTGCTCCAAGGCTGAGGGACGGGTTACATAAGAACATAAGAAAGGAGGAGCACTGCAGCAGGCCTGTTGGCCCATACTAGGCAGGTCCTTCACAATCCAGGATATTTGCCCAACCCAATTTTCAATGCTACCCAAGAAATAAGCTTTAATAATTCTATTTACTCATGTACAAGTCCCACTCAAATCCAACCCCTCTCACTCATAAGAACATAAGAACATAAGAATGTAGGAACACTGCAGAAGGCCTACTGGCCCATACGAGACAGGTCCTTATCAAAACGACATCTACCTAAAGCTACTCAAGAAATAACTCCCGTACCCCTTGACACCAATCAAACCCAGCCCCTCCCACTCATAAGAACATAAGAACATAAGAAAGGAGGAACACTGCAGGAGGCCTGTTGGCCCATACTAGGCAGGTCCTTTACAATTCATCCCACTAACAAAACATTTGCCCAACCCAATTTTCAATGCCACCCAAGAAACAAGCTCCGATGTGCAAGTCCCACTCAAATCCAACCCCTCCCACTCATGTACTTATCCAACCTAAATTTGAAACTACCCAAAGTCCTAGCCTCAATAACCCAACTAGGTAGACTGTTCCACTCATCAACTACCCTATTTCCAAACCAATACTTTCCTATGTCCTTTCTAAATCTAAACTTATCTAATTTAAATCCATTACTGCGGGTTCTCTCTTGGAGAGATATCCTCAAGACCTTGTTAATATCCCCCCTATTAATACCCATCTTCCACTTATACACCTCGATCAGGTCTCCCCTCATTCTTCGTCTAACAAGTGAATGTAACTTAAGAGTCTTCAATCTTTCTTCATAAGGAAGATTTCTAATGCTATGTATTAATTTAGTCATCCTACGCTGAATGTTTTCTAACGAATTTATGTCCATTCTGTAATATGGAGACCAGAATTGAGCTGCATAATCTAGGTGAGGCCTTACTAATGATGTATAAAGCTGCAGTATGACCTCTGGACTTCTGTTGCTTACACTTCTTGATATAAATCCCAGTAATCTATTTGCCTTATTACGTACGCTTAGGCATTGCTGTCTTGGTTTAAGGTTGCTGCTTACCATAACCCCCAAGTCCTTTTCGCAATCTGTATGGCTAAGTTCTACATTATTTAACTTATAAGTGCTAGGGTTATAGACACTCCCGAGCTTCAGAACCTTGCATTTATCTACATTGAACTGCATCTGCCACTTTTCTGACCAAGAGTAGAGTTTGTCTAAATCCTCCTGAAGTTCCCTAACATCTACGTTTGAATCAATTATCCTACCTATCTTCGTGTCATCGGCGAATTTGCTCATATCACTAGCAATTCCTTCATCAAGATCATTGATATATATTATAAACAACAACGGGCCCAAGACTGATCCCTGTGGAACGCCACTTGTTACTGATCCCCACTCGGATTTAACCCCATTTATGGACACTCTCTGCTTCCTGTCTGTGAGCCATGACTCGATCCACGAGAGCACCCTCCCCCCAATGCCATGAGCTGCTACTTTCTTCAATAGTCTTTGGTGCGGAACTCTATCAAATGCCTTACTAAAATCTAAGTAAACAATATCAAATTCTTTATCTTGGTCAACAGCCTCAAAAGCTTTACTGAAGAAAGTTAATAAATTAGTTAGACAAGACCGGCCTCTTGTGAATCCATGCTGAGTATCATTAATCAAGCTATGCTTATCGAGATGGCTTCTTATAATCTCAGCTATAATTGACTCTAGCAACTTGCCTACAATTGAGGTCAGGCTTATTGGGCGGTAATTTGACGGTAACGACTTGTCCCCTGTTTTAAAAATAGGAATTACATTAGCCATCTTCCACATATCAGACACTACACCTGTTTGAAGAGATAAATTAAAAATATTAGTTAATGGTTCACAGACTTCCATTTTGCATTCCTTAAGAACCCTTGAAAAAACCTCATCAGGACCCGGTGACTTATTTTGCTTCAGTCGGTCTATCTGCTTCACAACCATTTCACTAGTGACTGTGATGTTACATAATTTATCTTCTTCTGATCCACTATAAAAATTAATTACCGGAATATTATTAGTGTCTTCCTGTGTAAAAACCGAGAGAAAATAATTATTTAAAATCGAGCACATTTCATTCTCTTTGTCAGTAAGATGCCCATAGTTATTTTTAAGGGGACCTATCTTATCTCTGACTTTTGTTCTATATACCTGGAAAAAACTTTTTGGATTAGTTTTAGAATCCCTAGCAACTTTAATTTCATAGTCCCTTTTAGCTTTTCTTATCCCCTTTTTAATGTCCCTCTTAATGTCAATATACTGATTCATAAGATGACCCTCGCCTCTTTTGATACGCCTATAAATTCCTTTCTTAAGCCCTAGTAGATATTTCAGCCTATTATTCATCCATTTAGGGTCATTTCTATTTGATCTAATTTCCTTATAAGGGATAAACGTTCTTTGAGCAGCATGTATTGTGTTCAGAAAACTGTCATATTGATAGCTCTCTTCGTTACCCCAGTCAACAGATGATAAGTGTTCTCTAAGCCCATCGTAATCTGCTAAGCGAAAATCTGGGACTGTTACTGAGTTATCCCTACTATCATACTTCCATTCAATTCTAAATGTAATTGATTTGTGGTCGCTAGCACCCAGTTCCTCTGAAACTTCTAAATTATTAACAAGGGATTCATTGTTTGCCAGAACTAAGTCAAGCAGGTTATTTCCCCTTGTAGGTTCTGTCACAAACTGCTTCAAAAAACAATCCTGAACTACTTCTAAGAAATCGTATGATTCTAAATTCCCAGTCAAGAAATTCCAATCAATATGACTAAAGTTAAAGTCTCCTAGAATTACTACATTATCGTGCCTTGTGGCCCTAACAATTTCCTCCCATAGTAGTCTCCCTTGGTCCCTATCTAAATTTGGGGGACGGTATATCACACCTAAAATTAATTTTTCATGCCCCTCTGAAAATTCTATCCAAACAGACTCTGTATGTGTGATGAATGGTTTGAAAAACCGACAAGTTGAAGATTGAGACACTTAGGCAGCATATGGGAATCTTTATTCAGGAAACGTTTCGCCACACAGTGGCTTCATCAGTCCAATACAAAGAGGAAGGCGTAAGGAGAGGAGGAGAATGAGGTAATCAGTCCCTCAACCTGGAGTCGATGTGTTCAGTCCATCAATCTTGTAGAATGTACAGCATAGGGCCGTAGACGTGGCTTATATACTGTAGTGAGGTGACGTGAAGCAGGTGGAGGCGGGGTCATAGTGGTACCATCCACTACCTCCACCTGCTTCACGTCACCTCACTACAGTATATAAGCCACGTCTACGGCCCTATGCTGTACATTCTACAAGATTGATGGACTGAACACATCGACTCCAGGTTGAGGGACTGATTACCTCATTCTCCTCCTCTCCTTACGCCTTCCTCTTTGTATTGGACTGATGAAGCCACTGTGTGGCGAAACGTTTCCTGAATAAAGATTCCCATATGCTGCCTAAGTGTCTCAATCTTCAACTTGTCGGTTTTTCCAACCATTCATCACAACTGTCAGACACTGCAGCATCATGGGATCTTGTTACAAAGAATTCTTCAACACTTGTTCAACCTTTGGACGAAGACCTACTTCGACTAGTGGATGGTACCACTATGACCCCGCCTCCACCTGCTTCACGTCACCTCACTACAGTATATAAGCCACGTCTACGGCCCTATGCTGTACATTCTACAAGATTGATGGACTGAACACATCGACTCCAGGTTGAGGGACTGATTACCTCATTCTCCTCCTCTCCTTACGCCTTCCTCTTTGTATTGGACTGATGAAGCCACTGTGTGGCGAAACGTTTCCTGAATAAAGATTCCCATATGCTGCATAAGTGTCTCAATCTTCAGACTCTGTATGTGTTACTTCAGACTTAATACCCGTTTTTATGCAACAGTTCAAGCGATCTCGGACATACAATGCCACCCCACCCCCCTTCCCGATACTTCTATCCACTTGGAACAATTTAAAACCCTGAATGTGACATTCTGCAGGCATGTCCCGACTTTTTGAATTAAACCACGTCTCAGTAATGGCAAATACATCTATGTTACCTGCACTAGCAACTAGTCTCAACTCGCCCATCTTATTCCTAGCACTGCGACTATTTGTGTAATAAACTTTTAATGACCCTCCTCTCTCTTTACCCTTCCTGCTTTTTTCTATTATTCCACTAAACCTATTACTGTCCTTGTCAATTAGTGCCACTGGCTTTCCAATATCCACCTCATTTTGCCTATTACTAGTTCTCCTAGTACTCATTTTACTACCCTGCGACTTCACAGTTTTCCTGCAAAAACCCATACCTCTAACTAATCCTAGTTTAAAGTCCTAACAACCCCCTCAACTGAGTTAGCAAGAAAACCCACACCTGCCCTGGATAAGTGAACCCCATCCCTGGCATACATGTCATTTCGGCCATAGAAGTTGTCCCAGTTGTCAATGAATGGTACTGCATTATCCTTACAGTGTTTATCCAGCCAACAATTAATACCAATTGCTCTGGACAACCATTCATTACCAACACCTCTTCTTGGCAAAATGCCACATATGACAGGGCGCCCCCCCTTCTTCCTAATCATGTCTATAGCTGTCCTGAACTTTCTAACTAAATCCTCACTTCTACGCTTGCCAACATCATTGCCTCCAGCACTGAGGCAAATAATAGGATTGATCCCATTACCGTTCATGATGTTGTCAAGCCGGCTAACAATGTCCTCCATCCCAGCCCCAGGAAAGCATACCCTTTGTCTCCTACTCCTGTCCTTCAAGCAGAATGCCCTATCCATGTATCTAACCTGGCTATCCCCAACAACAACAATATTCTTACCTTCCTTGTTGTCGTTCGTCGTGACGATCCCAGTAGTAGACTCACATTCGTCGGGTAGCACCGAGAATGCGTTGGAGGTTTCCACGGGAGTTTCCACAGCAGTCTCTTTCTTCTTCATCGTTTCTGGCTTTCCATTCATCTTCTTGATCGTCAACTTCGTCGTCCCCTGCTGTCCAGCCACTGACCACGATCCCTTCTTGACCTGAGGACTCGAAACAGGGGGACTACTACGAATCCTCTTGTTTTCTTCGGTCAGTCGCCGTATCTCCATCTTCGCTGCCCTCAATTCTTCCTTAAGTTGCTGGTAAAGTTGCTCGATGGAGGGCATCTTGGTTCAGTCCACGGGAGCAAACAATGCACCTCTTCACAGAGTTAAGTACAGGTCAGCACTCAATATATTTTTAGTTTATCTCTTCAAACAGGTGCAGTGTCTGATATGTGGAAGATGGCTAATGTAATTCCTATTTTTAAAACAGGGGACAAGTCGTTACCGCACACAAACAGGTCTTCACAGAGCTAAGTACACGTCACCACTGAGCTAAGTACACGTCACCACTGCTAAGTACACGTCACCACTGAACTAAGTACACGTCACCACTGAGCTAAGTACACGTCACCACTCTAGCTAAGTACACGTCCAGTCTCTTCTTAAAGCTACCCAAGGTCCTAGCCTCTATCACCCCACTGGGAAGACTGTTCCACGCATCTACAACTCTGTTAGAAAACCAGTACTTACCTATGTCCTTTCTAAGAAGCCATCTCGATAAGCATAGCTTGATTAATGATACTCAGTATGGATTCACAAGAGGCCGGTCTTGTCTAACTAATTTATTAACTTTCTTCAGTAAAGCTTTTGAGGCTGTTGACCATGATAAAGAATTTGATATTATTTACTTAGATTTTAGTAAGGCATTTGATAGAGTTCCGCACCAAAGACTGTTGAAGAAAGTAGCAGCTCATGGCATTGGGGAAAGGGTGCTCTCGTGGATCGAGTCATGGCTCACAGACAGGAAGCAGAGAGTGTCCATAAATGGGGTTAAATCCGAGTGGGGATCAGTTACAAGTGGCGTTCCACAGGGATCAGTCTTGGGCCCGTTGTTGTTTATAATATATATCAATGATCTTGATGAAGGAATTACTAGTGATATGAGCAAATTCGCTGATGACACGAAGATAGGTAGGATAATTGATTCAAACGTAGATGTTAGGGAACTTCAGGAGGATTTAGACAAACTTTACTCTTGGTCAGAAAAGTGGCAGATGCAGTTCAATGTAGATAAATGCAAGGTTCTGAAGCTCGGGAGTGTCCATAACCCTAGCACTTATAAGTTAAATAATGTAGAACTTAGCCATACAGATTGCGAAAAGGACTTGGGGGTTATGGTAAGCAGCAACCTTAAACCAAGACAGCAATGCCTAAGCGTACGTAATAAGGCAAATAGATTACTGGGATTTATATCAAGAAGTGTAAGCAACAGAAGTCCAGAGGTCATACTGCAGCTTTATACATCATTAGTAAGGCCTCACCTAGATTATGCAGCTCAATTCTGGTCTCCATATTACAGAATGGACATAAATTCGTTAGAAAACATTCAGCGTAGGATGACTAAATTAATACATAGCATTAGAAATCTTCCTTATGAAGAAAGATTGAAGACTCTTAAGTTACATTCACTTGTTAGACGAAGAATGAGGGGAGACCTGATCGAAGTGTATAAGTGGAAGATAGGTATTAATAAAGGGGATATTAACAAGGTCTTGAGGATATCTCTCCAAGAGAGAACCCGCAGTAATGGATTTAAATTAGATAAGTTTAGATTTAGAAAGGACATAGGAAAGTATTGGTTTGGAAATAGGGTAGTTGATGAGTGGAACAGTCTACCTAGTTGGGTTATTGAGGCTAGGACTTTGGGTAGTTTCAAATTTAGGTTGGATAAGTACATGAGTGGGAGGGGTTGGATTTGAGAGGGGCTTGCACATCGGAGCATGTTTCTTGGGTGGCATTGAAAATTGGGTTGGTCAAATGTTTGTTAGTGGGATGAATTGTAAAGGACCTGCCTAGTATGGGCCAACAGGCTTGCTGCAGTGTTCCTCTTTTCTTATGTTCTTATGTTCTTAAATCTAAATTTATCCAACTTAAATCCATTATTCCTGGTTCTTACCTGGTTCGACACCCTCAGTACCTTATTAATGTCTCCCTTGTTTATGCCCGTCATCCACTTATACACTTCAATGATATCTCCCCTCATTCTACGCCTCTCCAGAGAGTGGAGATTTAAGGCTTTAAGTCTATCTTCATACGGGAGGTTCCTTACACAGTAAATCATTTTAGTCATTCTTCTCTGTATGTTCTCTAATGAGTCTATGTCCATCCTGTAGTAAGGGGACCAAAACTGAGCAGCATAATCTAAATGAGGCCTCACTAGTGATGTATAGAGCTGTAAAATAACTTTTGGACTTCTGTTACTTATACTTCTTGAGATAAATCCAAGTAATCTGTTGGCCTTGTTGCGCACACTGAGGCACTGCTGTCTTGGCTTTAGATTTCTGCTTACCATGACTCCCAAGTCTTTTTCACATTCTGTATGACCAAGCTCTACTTCACCTAGATTATTTATCCAACTTAAATTTGAAACTACCCAAGGTTTTAGCTTCATTAACCCTACCAGGCAGACTGTTCCACTCATCAACTACCCTATTTCCAAATCAATACTTTCCTATATCCTTTCTAAATCTAAACTTATCTCTAATTTTATCTTCTAATATTTTCTGCATATATTTATACATTCTTCAGATTATGTACATGTACTGATAAAGCCACTGTGTGGCGAAACGTTTCCTCAATAAAGATACCCAAGAGTTGTACATGTGTCTAATTTATCAACATGTCGGTTCTCTGAACCATTCATCTACAAGTCTTCATCTTGTTGGTATTGTATACCATTTGATATGTAGATACCGGCAGAGCTGGACACTGGTATATATTGAAAGTAAATATTCATTTGGGTTTAGTTTACTGTATTCTATCTGAATTATCATGTATCCTTCCAGATATCTAAGTATCATATTCCTTTATCATTAACTAAATATACTTCTGTAGTAAGTAATTAAGAATTAATAAATTGAAACAGTGTGAAATATTCCATCTTATTCTTTTGATGACATTAGTTGTGAGTACCTTAAGTGGAAGTGAGTCAAGTCTCCCATTAGTTGTGAGTACCTTAAGTGGAAGTGAGTCAAGTCTCCCATTAGTTGTGAGTACCTTAAGTGGAAGTGAGTCAAGTCTCCCATTAGTTGTGAGTACCTTAAGTGGAAGTGAGTCAAGTCTCCCATTAGTTGTGAGTACCTTAAGTGGAAGTGAGTCAAGTCTCCCATTAGTTGTGAGTACCTTAAGTGGAAGTGAGTCAAGTCTCCCATTAGTTGTGAGTACCTTAAGTGGAAGTGAGTCAAGTCTCCCATTAGTTGTGAGTACCTTAAGTGGAAGTGAGTCAAGTCTCCCATTAGTTGTGAGTACCTTAAGTGGAAGTGAGTCAAGTCTCCCATTAGTTGTGAGTACCTTAAGTGGAAGTGAGTCAAGTCTCCCATTAGTTGTGAGTACCTTAAGTGGAAGTGAGTCACGTCTCCCATTAGTTGTGAGTACCTTAAGTGGAAGTGAGTCAAGTCTCCCATTAGTTGTGAGTACCTTAAGTGGAAGTGAGTCAAGTCTCCCATTAGTTGTGAGTACCTTAAGTGGAAGTGAGTCAAGTCTCCCATTA
>NC_091379.1:14965558-15005558 GCF_038502225.1 Cherax quadricarinatus
GGATTCTTCGGTATTGAGTGTTGTCTTCTGTGGCGATAAGTCTTGAGTTTCTGTAGTTTATCAAGTGGTTGTGTGAATTACGGTGTTGTACGCAGGCATTCCTTGTGTCGTCAGACCTGCTTGCGTATTGGTGTTCTGAAATACGTGTTTGGAGGTCCCTTGATGTTTCGCCCACGTATAACTTGTTGCAGTCATTACAAGGGATTATGTATACCCCTGCAGAGGATGGAGGCTTGTCCTGTCTACTACTGGTGATGTCCTTGATGGTCGTGGTTGTGGAGGTAGATACTTGGAATGATGTTTTGGCAAAGATGTTGGAAACATGTTTGGCAATGGAGTTGGTGGGAAGGACTATGTATCTCTTCTCGGCAGTGTCTTCTCTGGGTGTGTTGAAGATGTTTAATGCCCGACGTCTGCAGTCTCAGTTTCCAACATCTTTGCCAAAACATCATTCCAAGTATCTACCTCCACAACCACGACCATCAAGGACATCACCAGTAGAAGATTGAGACACTTATGCAGCATATGGGAATCTTTATTCAGGAAACGTTTCGCCACACAGTGGCTTCATCAGTCCAATACAAAGAGGAAGGCGTAAGGAGAGGAGGAGAATGAGGTAATCAGTCCCTCAACCTGGAGTCGATGTGTTCAGTCCATCAATCTTGTAGAAAGTACAGCATAGGGCCGTAGACGTGGCTTATATACTGTAGTGAGGTGACGTGAAGCAGATGGAGGCGGGGTCATAGTGGTACCATCCACTAGTCGAAGTAGGTCTTCGTCCAAAGGTTGAACAAGTGTTGAAGAATTCTTTGTAACAAGACCCCATGATGCTGCCGTGTCTGACAGTTGTGATGAATGGTTTGAAAAACCGACAAGTTGAAGATTGAGACACTTATGCAGCATATGGGAATCTTTATTCAGGAAACGTTTCGCCACACAGTGGCTTCATCAGTCCAATACAAAGAGGAAGGCGTAAGGAGAGGAGGAGAATGAGGTAATCAGTCCCTCAACCTGGAGTCGATGTGTTCAGTCCATCAATCTTGTAGAAAGTACAGCATAGGGCCGTAGACGTGGCTTATATACTGTAGTGAGGTGACGTGAAGCAGATGGAGGCGGGGTCATAGTGGTACCATCCACTAGTCGAAGTAGGTCTTCGTCCAAAGGTTGAACAAGTGTTGAAGAATTCTTTGTAACAAGACCCCATGATGCTGCCGTGTCTGACAGTTGTGATGAATGGTTTGAAAAACCGACAAGTTGAAGATTGAGACACTTATGCAGCATATGGGAATCTTTATTCAGGAAACGTTTCGCCACACAGTGGCTTCATCAGTCCAATACAAAGAGGAAGGCGTAAGGAGAGGAGGAGAATGAGGTAATCAGTCCCTCAACCTTTGGACGAAGACCTACTTCGTCTAGTGGATGGTACCACTATGACCCCGCCTCCATCTGCTTCACGTCACCTCACTACAGTATATAAGCCACGTCTACGGCCCTATGCTGTACTTTCTACAAGATTGATGGACTGAACACATCGACTCCAGGTTGAGGGACTGATTACCTCATTCTCCTCCTCTCCTTACGCCTTCCTCTTTGTATTGGACTGATGAAGCCACTGTGTGGCGAAACGTTTCCTGAATAAAGATTCCCATATGCTGCATAAGTGTCTCAATCTTCAACTTGTCGGTTTTTCAAACCATTCATCACAACTGTCAGACACGGCAGCATCATGGGGTCTTGTTACAAAGAATTCTTCAACACTTGTTCAACCTTTGGACGAAGACCTACTTCGACTAGTGGATGGTACCACTATGACCCCGCCTCCATCTGCTTCACGTCACCTCACTACAGTATATAAGCCACGTCTACGGCCCTATGCTGTACTTTCTACAAGATTGATGGACTGAACACATCGACTCCAGGTTGAGGGACTGATTACCTCATTCTCCTCCTCTCCTTACGCCTTCCTCTTTGTATTGGACTGATGAAGCCACTGTGTGGCGAAACGTTTCCTGAATAAAGATTCCCATATGCTGCATAAGTGTCTCAATCTTCAACTTGTCGGTTTTTCAAACCATTCATCACAACTGTCAGACACGGCAGCATCATGGGGTCTTGTTACAAAGAATTCTTCAACACTTGTTCAACCTTTGGACGAAGACCTACTTCGACTAGTGGATGGTACCACTATGACCCCGCCTCCATCTGCTTCACGTCACCTCACTACAGTATATAAGCCACGTCTACGGCCCTATGCTGTACTTCCTACAAGATTGATGGACTGAACACATCGACTCCAGGTTGAGGGACTGATTACCTCATTCTCCTCCTCTCCTTACGCCTTCCTCTTTGTATTGGACTGATGAAGCCACTGTGTGGCGAAACGTTTCCTGAATAAAGATTCCCATATGCTGCATAAGTGTCTCAATCTTCAACTTGTCGGTTTTTCAAACCATTCATCTACAAATCACCAGTAGTAGACAGGACAAGCCTCCATCCTCTGCAGGGGTATACATAATCCCTTGTAATGACTGCAACAAGTTATACGTGGGCGAAACATCAAGGGACCTCCAAACACGTATTTCAGAACACCAATACGCAAGCAGGTCTGACGACACAAGGAATGCCTGCGTACAACACCGTAATTCACACAACCACTTGATAAACTACAGAAACTCAAGACTTATCGCCACAGAAGACAACACTCAATACCGAAGAATCCTGGAATCATCACTTATTTCTATATCCGACAACTTCAGTCAGAATAGTGGCTTCTATAACATAGCTGAACCTCTTGCCAAGAAACTTCTTCATCGCTATCCCACATAAAAACACTGTAGAAGGTCTGCTCACAAACTTATCCAATCTCCTTTCCAAGCTACCCAAGTTTTTAGACTCTATAACCCCACTCGGTACATCATCAGATGCAGCATTCTTCACCTGACCTCAGCATTCTGAACAGGACTATAAATACTCGCGTTCCTTCCACCCCAGGTAGTTCTGTTTGTGACTTGAAAAAGCCCACTGTGTGGGCGAAACGTAGTCAATAAAGGATCACATTATACTGCATTTGTGTTTATATTTCCATTACTATTACTATCACCACTACCACTACTACTACTACCACCACTACTACTACCACCACTACTACTACTACTACTACTACTATTACTACCACTACTACTACTACCACTACCACTACCACTGCTACCACTACTACTACTACTACTACCACTACCATTACCACTGCTACCACTACTACTACTACTACCACCACCACTACTACTACTACTATTACTAAACGTGCCCTTTTCTTCCCAAGTAATTACTTGAGACTGTTACTTTCGAGCCTTGAAGGCTGATGTAATAACCTCCTTACCAATTTTAAGACAATTTTAGACTCTGTAAGATTTAATTTTCTGATATGCTGACATAATTAGAGTAATGGGAAATTACTGGTTTCCAAACGGTAAATTGAGAAAACCTATTGATTTGGTAAAACTTTCAGCCAAAAAAGTTCTTATTGGTGTCTAGGTCTACAAAACCCAACTTTTTAATTTAATTAAACGATGGTGATATTTGTCTGTCAGTATTTTGGACCACTAAAAGATTAATACAAAAATATTACAGTGTCTGGGAAATTAAATGTACTCAGATTTGAGCCAAGGAAAAAAAGGGCAGACAAAATTCCTTGGATCAAGAACTCTTCGCAGGGTGGGTGGAGATTGGTGTGAAGTTTCCTGGTTCTTCTTAAAGTGTTGAGCTATAGCTCCAGTGTGTTTTAAGAACATAAGAATAGAGGAACACTGTAGCAGGCCTATTGGCCCATACGAGGCAGGTCCTGTGGTCACCTGTGGTCATACCTGCCTAAGCTCTGGGAGTTAGCGTGGGCTGTTACCAAGTACCATGGCTTGTTGTAGTGTTTTAGAATCTCAGGTTCAAGTGTTGAAGAAGGAGATTCTACTTCTTCAGGAGGAAAATAGGAGGCTGAAGCTTCACATAGATGAGTTTGGGAGCGAGTGTGAGAAGGATTTAGCTGGTAAGGAGGAAATGGTCACCAGCAGTGATAGTGGCAGCTGCTTTAAGTGGCAAGTGGTTCACAGTTCAGGAAGAAGGAAGATGAGGAGAGTTAATAGAGAAGATGTGAAGGTAGGAAATCGATTCTCTGTTCTCCAAGACGAGTGTACTTCAGTGGTTAGTGAGGTTGAAGGTACCACTGATTCCCCTGCTAAACAAGGTAAGGACATTTTAATAGTAGGCGATTCTCAGGTAAGATATATGGACCGTGCATTTTGTAACAGAGACAGAAAGGTCAGACAGAGAGTGTGCCTTCCTGGAGCTGGTGTTGGTGACATAGTCAGCAGGTTGGATAATATAATGGCAGGTAATAGGAACAAGCCCATTATCTGTCTTAGTGCTGGGGGTAATGTCATTGGGAAGAGCAGGAGAGAGGAGCTGCTGGGTAAGTACAGGTTAGCCATAGAAGTAGTTAGGTCTAAGGGAGGGATCCCAGTCATATGTAGCATCTTGCCTAAAAAGGGAGTGGGCAATGAATGAATGTCTAGGGCAATTGGTATAAATTGCTGGCTAGACAGGTACTGCAAGAAACTTGCAATCCCATTCATTGATAACTGGGACCTATTCTTTGGCAAACGTGATATGTTTGCAAGGAATGGGGTTCATCTCTCTGGGGATGGAGTGGTTGTATTAGCCAATTCAATTGAGAGGGTAATTGATGACTTATCTAGGAATTTAAACTGATAGATTATAGAGGTATGGGTGTTTGTGGGAAACAATCAGGCTGCAGCATTAGGGTTAAAAACAGCAGTTATTACCGGGATACCTCAGGGATATGTTTAAAAGACAATATTCAAAATAAAGTTGCTAGTAATGGCAAATCAATTGATCAACAAACAAAGAGAGATAGTAGAGGGCAACGAGTGACTAGCTCCCTTAAGGTTTACTATACAAATAGTAGGAGTCTAAGAAATAAGATAGATGAGCTAAGATTACTTGCAAGTGTAGGTAATATAGATATTATTGGTATAACAGAGACCTGGTTCAACCTGAAAGATAGAGAAATGCCTTCTGAATGCAACATACAGGGTTATAAACTATTCCACACTGATAGGGTCAGCAGGAAGGGTGGTGGTGTGGCGATGTATGTCAGAGAAAATTTAAATTGTTGTCTTAGACATGATATAAGATTAGAAACATCGAACACAGAATCTGTTTGGCAACAGTTTCTCGAGGGACGTGACAAATTAATTTTGGGTGTGATTTATAGGTCCCCAAACCGTGACAGGGAGTGCAATAAGCTGTTATGGGACGAAATTCATAAGGCATCTAGATATGACAATGTTGTGATAATGGAAGATTTTAACATTAGACAAATTGATTGGAACAATATGACAGGAAATCTTGAGTCTAGTGACTTTCTTGATACGGTTCAGGATTGCTTTTTAGAACAGGTTGTGACAGAACCAACTAGAGGAAATAATCTGCTTGACTTGGTTCTTGCCAACAAAGATTCACTAATTAATAATCTTGAGGTTAATGATGAGCTTGGGGAAAGTGATCACACATCACTTAGTTTCAATATATCATGGAATTAACCAGATAACTGCAATCAAATCTCTGTCCCAGATTTTCGCTTGGCCGACTTCATGGGACTGAAAAATTACCTGGGTGGGCTAAATTGTGATGCCCTGACTATGGGTCAGGTAGGTGATCTTGGTTGCTAATATGACGTTTTTCAGAGCATAGTTCTAGCTGCCCAGACAACTTTTGTTCCTAGTAGGGAAATTAGATCTAACAAAAATTATCCCAAATGGATGAACAATAGATTAAAACATCCCATTGGTCAAAAGAGAGGCATATATAGGCGTATCAAAAGAGAGGATGGGCAGTTAAGAAATCAATATATTCAATTAAAGAGAGAAATAAAGAAAGGAATAAGAAAAGCAAAAAGGGATTGTTAGGTAAGACACATATGCAACAGTTAGGTATCTTTATTTCGAAACGTTTCGCCTACACAGTAGGCTTCTTCAGTCGAGTACAGACAAGTTGATAGAAGCAGAAGATACTTGAAGACGATGTAATCAGTCCATCACCCTTAAAGTTTTGAGGTGGTCAGTCCCTCAGTCTGGAGAAGAGCATTGTTCCGTTGTCTGAAACAATATGAAGTTGAAGTGACAGGATGGAGCCTTTATATAGTGCCAGGAGGTGAGACGTAGGTTGGTTTGGGAGGGCAGGTCCCTCTCAAACCCAGCCGTTCTCACTAGTAGAGGTCGAAGTTGATGGTCTGTACCAAGATACCCTTGTGTTGCAGTGTCTGACAGAATGAACATTAAAATGAAATAAAATACCGACAGATTGTTAGGTAAGACACATATGCAACAGTTAGGTATCTTTATTTCGAAACGTTTCGCCTACACAGTAGGCTTCTTCAGTCGGTATTTTATACCATTTTAATGTTCATTCTGTCAGACACTGCAACACAAGGGTATCTTGGTACAGACCATCAACTTCGACCTCTACTAGTGAGAACGGCTGGGTTTGAGAGGGACCTGCCCTCCCAAACCAACCTACGTCTCACCTCCTGGCACTATATAAAGGCTCCATCCTGTCACTTCAACTTCATATTGTTTCAGACAACGGAACAATGCTCTTCTCCAGACTGAGGGACTGACCACCTCAAAACTTTAAGGGTGATGGACTGATTACATCGTCTTCAAGTATCTTCTGCTTCTATCAACTTGTCTGTACTCGACTGAAGAAGCCTACTGTGTAGGCGAAACGTTTCGAAATAAAGATACCTAACTGTTGCATATGTGTCTTACCTAACAATCTGTCGGTATTTTATACCATTTTAATGTTCAAAAAGGGATTGTGAGGCTAAGGTCGCAAGGGATTCAAAGACTAACCCAAAAGGGTTCTTTCAGGTATACAGAAGATTAGGGACAAGATTGGCCCACTTAAGAGTAACTCTGGTCAGATCACTGACAATGATAAGGATATGTGTGAAATTCTCACTACCTACTTCCTCTCAGTTTTCACCCAGGAAAATACTAGCGATATTCCTGAAATAATATATTATGTAGAACAGGATGATAATAAACTAGTGACATGGTCCTCAGACAAATAGAGAAACTAAAACCTAACAGGCCCTGATGAACTGTTTGCAAGGGTGTTAAAGGAATGTAAAGAGGAACTTTGCATACCTTTGGCTAATTTTTTTAACCTATCACTACAAACTGGCATAGTGCCTGATAAGTGGAAAATGGCAAATGTAATACCTATTTACAAGGCAGGTGACAGGTCCTTGTCTTCGAACTATAGACCAACAAGTCTTACCTCCATAGTGGGAAAATTTATGGAATCAATAATTGCCGAAGCAATTTGTAGCCATCTTGACAGGCACAGATTGATTAATGAATCTCAACACGGTTTTACAAAGGGGCGTTCCTGTCTTACGAATTTACTAACTTTTTTCACTAAGGTGTTTGAGGAGGTAGATCATGGTAATGAATATGATATTGTGTATATGGACTTCAGTAAGGCTTTCGATAGAGTTCCACACCAGAGGCTATTGAGGAAACTTAAGGCACACGGAATAGGAGGAGAAATTTTTTCCTGGGTAGAGGCATGGCTGACAAATAGACAGCAGAGAGTTTGCATAAATGGGGAGAAATCAGAATGGGGGCACGTCACAAGCGGTGTTCCTCAGGGGTCAGTGTTGGGCCCGTTGTTGTTCACAATTTACATAAACGACATAGATGAGGGAATAAATAGCTACATAAGCAAATTTGTTGATGACACAAAAATAGGCCGTCCAATTCATTCTAATGAGGACACTAAAGCACTCCAGGATGATTTGAATAGACTGATGCAATGGTCGGAAAAGTGGCAGATGCAGTTTAATATTGACAAATGCAAAGTTCTAAATGTTGGACAGTTAAACAACCATGCCACATATAAACTAAATAATGTAGATATTAACACTACTGATTGCAAAAAGGATTTAGGAGTTCTGGTTAGCAGTAATCTAAAACCAAGACAACAGTGCATTAGTGTTCGCAATAAAGCTAACAGAATTCTTGGCTTCATATCTAGAAGTATAAATAATAGAAGTCCTCAGGTTGTTCTTCAACTCTATATATCCTTGGTTAAGCCTCATTTAGACTATGCTGCACAGTTCTGGTCACCGTATTACAGAATGGATATAAATGCTCTGGAAAACGTACAGAGGAGGATGACAAAGATGATCCCATGTATCAGAAATCTTCCCTATGAGGATAGACTGAGGGCCCTGAATCTGCACTCTCTCGAAAGGCGTAGAATTAGGGAGGATATGATCGAGGTGTATAAATGGAAAACAGGAATAAATAAAGGGGATGTAAATATCGTGCTGAAAATTTCCAGCCAAGACAGGACTCGCAGCAATGGTTTTAAGTTGGAAAAATTCAGATTCAGGAAGGATATAGGAAAGCACTGGTTTGGTAATAGAGTTGTGGATGAGTGGAACAAACTCCCGAGTACAGTTATTCAGGCTAAAATGTTGTGTAGTTTTAAAAATAAGTTAGATAAATACATGAGTGGGTGTGGGTGGGTGTGAGTTAGACCTGACTAGCTTGTGCTGCTGGGTCTGGTGCCGTGCTCCTTCGTTGAGTGGAGGTGACCAGACTGGGTGGGTCATTGGGCTAATCCGGGGGGGGGGTCATTGCTCTAATCCGGGGGGACATGGACCTGCTCTGCATGGGTCAGTAGGCCTGTTGCAGTGTTCCTTCTTTCTTATGTTCTTATGTTCTTCTCAGTTTCTAGGTTTACCAAGAACAATTACCTGCAAGTTTTATAACGTTTCGGTCCGACATAGACCGCTGTTAAATCACACTTGAAAATGGTCCGAAACAGATAGAAACGTCGTCACTAGGCACCTTTCGGAATTACTGGTAAATTGTTCCAGCCTCGAAACCCTCTTTTTCTTCTCTCTTCGTAGGTTTTTAAGGGCGCTCAGCACCACTAAATACACTTTCGCCTTTGAAACACTTGGGTCTTGTTGTGGGAAAAGGCTCTTGTGTATAGATTCCCCACAACCTGGAGAGAGAGAGAGAGAGACTCAGGGACTAAGGGACTCATTGCCTTATATTTTGTATATAGTTCTGTCTTCAAGTTATGTCCTGGAATCTGTATTGATAAAGCCACTGGATGGCGAAACGTCTACAATAAAGATACCCAGATGTTGCACATGTGTCTCAGTTTTTATCTTGTCGGTATTGTGTACCATTCTTGTACAGTTCAGGACATTTATTAAAATGGAACGTTTCTCCAAGAGTGTCTTCTCCAGTCCTAGGTGAACATTAAAATGGTATAAAATACCGACAGGTTGTTAGGTAAGACACATATGCAACAGTTAGGTATCTTTATTTCGAAACGTTTCGCCTACACAGTAGGCTTCTTCAGTCAAGTACAGAAAAGTTGATAGAAGCAGAAGATACTTGAAGACGATGTAATCAGTCCATCACCCTTAAAGTTTTGAGGTGGTCAGTCCCTCAGTCTGGAGAAGAGCATTGTTCCATAGTATGAAACAATGGAACAATGCTCTTCTCCAGACTGAGGGACTGACCACCTCAAAACTTTAAGGGTGATGGACTGATTACATCGTCTTCAAGTCTCTTCTGCTTCTATCAACTTTTCTGTACTCGACTGAAGAAGCCTACTGTGTAGGCGAAACGTTTCGAAATAAAGATACCTAACTGTTGCATATGTGTCTTACCTAACATCCAGTCCTAGGTCCTGGTTGGGTTTGATTAGCATCTGTTGTGTTGTAGAAATTGGTATAGAACACCGAAATAGTGATAAGTTGATGATTAAGACACATGTGCAATAGTTAGGTATCTTTATTGATGCAACGTTTCGCCTACACAGTAGGCTTCTTCAGTTAAATATAAAGGGAGTAGCAGAAAAGAAATAAAAATGACGCAATTAGTCCAACCTTGGTGAAGAATATTTGAGGTTTTTAGTTCCTCAGCCTGGAGAAGAATTCACTACCTGTGGTACTGAAGCAGATTTTGAGTAGCTTTGGGAAAGGGTTGAACAAATAGGTGGGTGTTAAATGGGTTGTTCTGTATAGGCCAGTAGACCTACAGTGTTCATTCATTCTTATGTGATGTTGAACAAGAGGTACGGCCCATGTGTCTTGTTCATCCGTTTGTCGATATTTTGTACCACTTAAGTATTAATGCATTTACGTCAACTCTGTTGGCAACTGCAGGATATGACCTATTTCGCTAGTGGGTCCCGCCCATCTGTGGCGCTGTCTTTAACTGCTGCACCTGTCTTCTGGCTCCAGTACGTATCTGTCTTTATACCCCTGGTGTAGCTAGATTAAGGCTAAGGGACCGAACATCTGTCAAGGCTAAGGGACTGAACACCTGTCGAGACTAAGGGACTGAACATCTGTCGAGACTAAGGGACTGAACATCTGTCGAGACTAAGGGACTAAACACCTGTCAAGACTAAGGAACTGAACACCTGTCAAGACTACGGAATTGAACACCTGTCAAGGCTAAGGAACTGAACACCTGTCAAGACTATGAAACTTAACACCTGTCAAGACTAAGGAACTGAACACCTGTCAAGACTATGAAACTGAACACCTGTCAAGACTAAGGAACTGAACACCTGTCAAGACTAAGGAATCGAACACCTATCAAGACTAAGGAATTGAACACCTGTCAAGGCTAGGAAACTGAACACCTGTCAAGGCTAAGGAAACTGAACACCTGTCAAGGCTAAGGAACTGAACACCTGTCAAGGCTAAGGAAACTGAACACCTGTCAAGGCTAAGGAACTGAACACCTGTCAAGGCTAAGGAACTGAACACCTGTCAAGACTATGAAACTGAACACCTTTAAATCACCTCACCACTGTTCTACTGCCTCCAGCATAACAGTCACCTTTGTATTAGATAAAGAAAAGAAAGGTTACTTCTTCACGGGCGAAACATCTCGTGAATAAATATAACCAGACGTTCCACGTGCGTTTCAATAACCAATAACTGACTCCTACAATACCTGTTTCAGTAAGTACTGCACTAACTACTAAAGTTACCACTGCAGCATCAACTGTCAGACGATAACTATCGTCTCACAGTAATCGTCTCAGGAATCTTACAGTAATCGTCTCCTAGGAATCTGGTAAACTATCGCTTACCAGGTTCCTCCAAACAAAACTAATAACGTACTTAGGTAACTGTTTATCAGCATTAAATTTAAGTGGACCACAAACCCAGGTACCATTCTCACAGGCAGTCAAGCATACCATAACTTGTATTAAGCACCTGCCCCAATTACACTCGCTGAAAGCCTACTTGTATTAAGCACCTGCCCCAATTACACTCGCTGAAAGCCTACTTGTATTAAGCACCTGCCCCAATTACACTCGCTGAAAGCCTACTTGTATTAAGCACCTGCCCCAATTACACTCGCTGAAAGCCTACTTGTATTAAGCACCTGCCTCAATTACACTCGCTGAAAGCCTACTTGTATTAAGCACCTGCCCCAATTACACTCGCTGAAAACCTACTTGTATTAAGCACCTGCCCCAATTACACTCTCTGAAAACCTACTTGTATTAAGCACCTGCCCCAATTACACTCTCTGAAAGCCTACTTGTATTAAGCACCTGCCCCAATTACACTCTCTGAAAGCCTACTTGTATTAAGCACCTGCCCCAATTACACTCTCTGAAAGCCTACTTGTATTAAGCACCTGCCCCAATTACACTCGCTGAAAACCTACTTGTATTAAGCACCTGCCCCAATTACACTCTCTGAAAGCCTACTTGTATTAAGCACCTGCCCCAATTACACTCTCTGAAAGCCTACTTGTATTAAGCACCTGCCCCAGTTACACTCTCTGAAAGCCTACTTGTATTAAGCACCTGCCCCTATTACACTCTCTGAAAGCCTACTTGTATTAAGCACCTGCCCCAATTACACTCGCTGAAAACCTACTTGTATTAAGCACCTGCCCCAATTACACTCGCTGAAAACCTACTTGTATTAAGCATCTGCCCCAATTACACTCGCTGAAAACCTACTTGTATTAAGCACCTGCCCCAATTACACTCGCTGAAAACCTACTTGTATTAAGCATCTGCCCCAATTACACTCGCTGAAAACCTACTTGTATTAAGCACCTGCCCCAATTACACTCGCTGAAAACCTACTTGTATTAAGCACCTGCCCCAATTACACTCGCTGAAAACCTACTTGTATTAAGCACCTGCCCCTGTGTTTCGTGCATTATAAATGTTATATCTCAAGGTGAAGAAGTGTTTCGTGCCTTATGTATGTTATATCTCAAGGTGAAGAAGTGTTTCGTGCCTTATGTATGTTATATCTCAAGGTGAAGAAGTGTTTCGTGCCTTATGTATGTTATATCTCAAGGTGAAGAAGTGTTTCGTGCCTTATGTATGTTATATCTCAAGGTGAAGAAGTGTTTCGTGCCTTATGTATGTTATATCTCAAGGTGAAGAAGTGTTTCGTGCCTTATGTATGTTATATCTCAAGGTGAAGAAGTGTTTCGTGCCTTATGTATGTTATATCTCAAGGTGAAGAAGTGTTTCGTGCCTTATGTATGTTATATCTCAAGGTGAAGAAGTGTTTCGTGCCTTATGTATGTTATATCTCAAGGTGAAGAAGTGTTTCGTGCCTTATGTATGTTATATCTCAAGGTGAAGAAGTGTTTCGTGCCTTATGTATGTTATATCTCAAGGTGAAGAAGTGTTTCGTGCCTTATGTATGTTATATCTCAAGGTGAAGAAGTGTTTCGTGCCTTATGTATGTTATATCTCAAGGTGAAGAAGTGTTTCGTGCCTCAGGATGGAGATTTTCAGGTTATGCAGTGCAGGTTGGCCCGACGTGTGAAACAAGTCTGAGGCAAGAGAAGATGGATGGCTGGTGGCTGACGGAGGATTTATGGCTGTGCTAGTACTATGCAGGTGGGGTAGGGGAAGTCCTCTTGCAGGTGCGGGATGTTTCCCTCTCAGGAGATAAATTTTTCCCTGTCAGCGGGGAAAGTTTGTAGAACAGAAGGGTAAATTCCCTGTTGCGTGTGCTGAGTGCGTTAGATGCAGATGTAAGGATGTAAGGGCACATGTAGGTGCAGATGTAGGGGGAGATAAAAGGGCAGATGTAAGGGTAGATGTACGAGAAGGTGTAAGAGCAGATGTAAGGGCAGATGTAAGGGTATATGAAAGGGCAGATATAAGGGCAATGCAGATATCCCCACTGTATATATTCTCTTAATCGTCCTTTAATTTTTATGAAACAAAGAATAATAAACATAATCAAATAGATAAACAAAGGATAGATGGATAAGTTGTTTTTTAAATAATTTTTTGTATAAAAATATGAAGATTAAAGAAGAATCAATCTACAATGAAGGAAATATGTAAAAGGAAAATTTACATATAGGCCTAGGATACACTCACACACACACACACACACACGTAAGACTTAATATGGAATGACAGATGTAATATGGACGTACAGATACTATTATGATTTGCGCATCTAAAAGAGTACTGGTGTCCCCAGGGAGGCAAGAGTAAGCCTCCGGTTACGTAGACTTTGTAATGGACTCTGACACACACACTTTTGCAAACGGGCTTGTTAATATGTTAGCTAGATGGTGATGGTACATGGGGATTTCTCTGAATATTGTACACTGGTCCAGGAGACTTACTGCCTGGATTGGTAGCGACCGTCAACACTGGTGTTGATGGATGAACCATATTGTACACTGGTCCAGGAGACTTACTGCCTGGGTTCGTAGCGACCGTCAACACTGGTGTTGATGGATGGACCATATTGTACACTGGTCCAGGAGACTTACTGCCTGGGTTGGTAGCGACCGTCAACGCTGGTGTTGATGGATGGACCATATTGTACACTGGTCCAGGAGACTTACTGCCTGGGTTCGTAGCGACCGTCAACACTGGTGTTGATGGATGGACCATATTGTACACTGGTCCAGGAGACTTACTGCCTGGGTTGGTAGCGACCGTCAACGCTGGTGTTGATGGATGGACCATATTGTACACTGGTCCAGGAGACTTACTGCCTGGGTTGGTAGCGACCGTCAACGCTGGTGTTGATGGATGGACCATATTGTACACTGGTCCAGGAGACTTACTGCCTGGGTTGGTAGCGACCGTCAACACTGGTGTTGATGGATGGACCATATTGTACACTGGTCCAGGAGACTTACTGCCTGGGTTCGTAGCGACCGTCAACACTGGTGTTGATGGATGAACCATATTGTACACTGGTCCAGGAGACTTACTGCCTGGGTTGGTAGCGACCGTCAACACTGGTGTTGATGGATGGACCATATTGTACACTGGTCCAGGAGACTTACTGCCTGGGTTGGTAGCGACCGTCAACACTGGTGTTGATGGATGGACCATATTGTACACTGGTCCAGGAGACTTACTGCCTGGGATGGTAGCGACCGTCAACACTGGTGTTGATGGATGGACCATATTGTACACTGGTCCAGGAGACTTACTGCCTGGGTTGGTAGCGACCGTCAACACTGGTGTTGATGGATGAACCATCTGACTGTAGCATGAACTATAAATGCAGTAGTTCTTCCTTAGCCTCTCACGGTCAGTTGACTGAAGCCAAATCCTGTGTAGTTATCAGGAGCACAGTGTAGGTGACGAAGGCTTGAACCTTGGCAAACTTAACTTAAATTATCAAAATAGAGGAATGAAATACCTTTTCATGAAGTGTAAATTATCATAGGCCATAACTAAATGCATTTCATTTCGTGTAAACATCAATGCACTATATTCTCTCATTTATTCAGCACACATAAGACCAACTACATATCCTATGGCAGCAGTTCCAAAACTTTTTTCCTCTGGGTCGCACTTTCAGAATAAAAATTTACTCGTACCACACCGAATTTTTTGTTGATAAATATTATCATGAAAAAAACTCCTAGCAATGTTTGAGTTTTAACTTAAAACACAATTACTTTATTATATTATCATGAGACATCCAGAAAGTACAAAACCGTACAGCTTTGTAAAAAAAAAAACGTGATTCATTCCCAAAATATATTTATAGACGGGTTTCTATACATGAATGTTTAAATGTTTTTCTGGATGTCTTTGAATCATCCAGCCATATTTGCTATCCTCTCTCGCCACATTGGTCGTTTTTGTCAGCTGGTCACTTTGTCACTGGTCATCCTTGCCAACTGGTCACTTTGTCACTGGTCATCCTTGCCAGCTGGTCACTTTGTCACTGGTCATCCTTGTCAGCTGGTCACTTTGTCACTGGTCATCCTTGTCAGCTGGTCACTTTGTCACTGGTCATCCTTGTCAGCTGGTCACTTTGTCACTGGTCATCCTTGCCAGCTGGTCACTTTGTCACTGGTCATCCTTGTCAGCTGGTCACTTTGTCACTGGTCATCCTTGCCAGCTGGTCACTTTGTCACTGGTCATCCTTGTCAGCTGGTCACTTTGTCACTGGTCATCCTTGTCAGCTGGTCACTTTGTCACTGGTCATCCTTGTCAGCTGGTCACTTTGTCACTGGTCATCCTTGCCAGCTGGTCACTTTGTCACTGGTCATCCTTGTCAGCTGGTCACTTTGTCACTGGTCATCCTTGCCAGCTGGTCACTTTGTCACTGGTCATCCTTGTCAGCTGGTCACTTTGTCACTGGTCATCCTTGCCAACTGGTCACTTTGTCACTGGTCATCCTTGCCAGCTGGTCACTTTGTCACTGGTCATCCTTGCCAACTGGTCACTTTGTCACTGGTCATCCTTGTCAGCTGGTCACTTTGTCACTGGTCATCCTTGTCAGCTGGTCACTTTGTCACTGGTCATCCTTGTCAGCTGGTCACTTTGTCACTGGTCATCCTTGCCAGCTGGTCACTTGGTCACTGGTCATCCTTGTCAGCTGGTCACTTTGTCACTGGTCATCCTTGTCAGCTGGTCACTTTGTCACTGGTCATCCTTGTCAGCTGAGAGAAAGAAAACGAGAGACCTAGCTCATCTGGTGGCAGTTAAGTGTGCTGTGGCATTCTGACTTGTCAGGTAAGAGTTGGAGGACTGATTACAGGCATTACAGACAACACTCTCTCTCAGGCAGTTGTAGTTGGCATATATATACATATGTATATATATTGTGATATCTGACTCTCTGTGATTCTTGGCATAGGCTGTTAATCTTTAATTTGGCTTGTGATTCGTGAGTTATGGAATACTGGTGACTGGCATACTCAATGACCCTCGTACAGTAACTAGCTTTAAACCCAGTAAGCCACGGAGTAAAGCCACATATCAAAATAATTAGTCCCCGTTAAGCCACTTAGTGCTATACTCTGACCATCGGGTTGCAGTAGAAAGTACAATTATATATACTTTTTTTTCTCACTCAAAGTCTAGCTTAGTAAAGAAAAAAAAATTCCCAACCGACTGGTCATCTAGCCTACAGAACGAAAATATTTTTCAGGTCCTCAAAATTGCCGTCCCTTGTAGCCTAGATTCTAAATTTTTTTTTTCTTTTTATGCCTCGAGAGCAATGAATAATTTTTTCAGTGAATGGGCATATACAGTTTTTAATAATTCACGAATGTTATGTGTATCTATTGCATCACTGATGCACATACACAATTGTTGAGTCAAATTTTATTTTGACAATGTATCGTTGGGGGAAACGTTGTCTCAGTAAAGTTTGTTCCGAAATGTACCTTCTCTCTCTTGTCGGCAGTACACTGTTGTATTCTGCTGTATTTCTTACACATCAAGACTACACCTACAACCAAGATCTCTGATCTTATGCATCATAAACAAGTCTCCATCTCGCAGTAGGAGTGATACTCGTGTAGATTTAAACGTTTGTTGGGTTTGCTTGGTCACCACCTTGCCAGACGCTTGGATGCTTGGTTAATTTAGATTAATATCGACTGCAGGAGGGTCGTTAAGTCTGCGTTTGACCTGTTCACCACCAGTCAGAATTACTTTACTCCCTAAAGTAGGGATTAGAGAAAGGGCTTAAATATACACCTCGGTGTGTATACATTAATACACAAATGCCTGAGTTATACACACCTTTTAGTGAGAGACTTAGCCTAATTTAACCTAACCTAAGTCTAATTTAACCTACCCTAATTTAACCTAACCTAAGTCTAATTTAACCTACCCTAATTTAACCTAACCTAAGTCTAATTTAACCTACCCTAATTTAACCTAACATAAGTCTAATTTAACCTACCCTAATTTAACCTAACCTAAGTCTAAGTTAACCTACCCTAATTTAACCTAACCTAAGTCTAATTTAACCTACCCTAATTTAACCTAACCTAAGTCTAATTTAACCTAACCTAAGTCTAATTTAACCTAACCTAAGTCTAATTTAACCTACCCTAATTTAACCTAACCTAAGTCTAATTTAGCCTACCCTAATTTAACCTAGCTTAAAATACAATGGTTTTTCTATGGCTAACTGTAACAAATTTGTTTGGTAACTGAGTAACAAACGTAAGACAGTAACATACAGTACTAAACTAATACGTTAGTTTTCTTTCGTAATTCTTAACGTAAAATCTTCAACGCGTCCTTTAATTTTACAAATTATGTATTTTTGGTTAGGTTAGAAAAGGTTAGGATAGGTTAGGAGAAATTAGAAGAGGATAGGGGACTTTTAGGATAGGTATCACAGAAAATGTATACGAATTTTGTGAAGTAATATCAGTCTTGTCAAGACTGATGGACTGAACACGTCGACTCCAGACTGAGAGACTGATTACCTCAAACAACTCATCTACTTTTTCTGCACTGGACTGAAGAGGCCACTGTGTGCGAAACTTTTCCAGAATAAAGATACCCGAATGTTGCAAAAGTGTCTAATTTATTTCGTAGTTTAGTACAAGTATTGTGTTAGTTGGTAGCCCCTGATAGGTTGACGGCCAAGGCGAGAGCTGGGGAAGGACGTCCTGCTGTTAGGAATCTCTGGCGAGAAGTGAGAGGGATGCAGCGCCTCGCCCAGCCTGATCTGGGTATCAACACAGCCCACCGGGAGGTAGCACGAGGTAGCTTGTATTTCACGCTATACCTAGGCGGTATAGCGTGAAATACAAGCCCTACGACAGGGGCTGTTGCATCATGTACCTACATCATATTAATAATAGTATTATTATAACATATGGTCGTCCCGACTGATGGATAAAACTCTCTCGTGAAGAACAAGACACTGGTGCGGATGCTAGGTATGAATAACAAAACACTGCATACAGTAAAGAAAAAAACAACTTCCTAACATGGGGAAAGAAAGAAAAAGAAGCTGTGCTTAAAAAAAATGGTGTGTACAACACAGTAAGCCCCGGCAGAGCTTCACAGCAAGCAGGAACTCTTGCAAGAGAAAAGACAGCATCCTGGGATTGAACTCACAGACGGTGCAACACGTTAGGAGACATCGCTATGGCTGAACTACATACCAAGACAGGGTTCTGTACTGGGAACTGTGTTGCAGGGCAGTCAGGGCAGGGTAGTCACTGCAGGGTTCACTCAACTGGTGGCATAACCTAGTGGTGCCGGCTTGTGAGGCGTCGTGAGAACTCGCCTTGTGGTAACAAGGCCTGCAGAGTGTGCAGCTTTCCAGGAGAGCTCTCGACTGGAACTATTTGGCAGGTTATACTCAGCAGTGGCACGACCTGGCAGTTCCAGCAAGTGGGGCGTCTTGGAGACGACAGCAACGAGTGGGTGAAACGTAAAAACGATTCAGGCGAAGGCAAGGCGCCTTCAGCGATGCTGGTAGGCGATAGTTGCCAGAGAATGACTGTGTGTGGGGAAGGGGGGTAAGTGTCGTAGGCAAGATGACTCAGGTAGTGTGATATCGGCGGGACGATGAGCATAGTTCTTCTGTATAAGGTGCTCAGACGACTAGCGCATCTGATACCAGGAATGACTGACTAGCCAGTGGGCAACTAATTACGTCACCGTGTGACTTGTAACACAGAGGCATGTGTTACGTTGGTCTAAGACCAGACCTCACTGCAGAATACATAAAAAAAATTAGCACACCCACAAATAATTATGTGGTATCGTGGTTACAACATGGATTACACTAACAAAATAATGTTTTTCTGAGCAAAAAAATGAACACTAAGGCATTTGAGAACATATGGTAATGGGGCACTAAAAGGAAATAAAACTTGACCCACAATACTCACTCGAACGCTTCCTCTCTTGACTGGACAACACTTCAGCATCTCATGTCTAATTTTCCAGAGATTACTGAAAACGCTTGAAATTGCTCACTTTGAAAACACCAAAGTAACGCTGGCGGTATAACATCGTGCTGTGACATCATAGCATGACGTTGTGAAATGACATACGGCATGATATCATAGCGAGACATCATTGTGTAACGTCGGGCGTTACAGCGTGACTTTGTGGCGACGTCGTGGAAATGCAAACAACAGCAAACTGATGCCGGAATTAGGTAAACAGAGCGCCGGAAAACGAGGATGAATGGAGCGTGGATACATATGCATGTAGCCACGAACAAGTATAGGGAGGGTGTAGGCTGGGACTCGTGTCTGGAGGCTGACTGGAGGCTGACTGACACGCCGAGGCAGTAACACACAGAGAAAAAACACAAAAACTCACCTTAGGTTACGGAGGCTTGAGAACAGTAGTAAGAAGGTATATGAAGCCTCAGGTAACTCAACCATGGGTAGAGTAAGTCACATTCCTGACTCGAGCATCGATCATCCATTATGGCTTTAATTAAGTGTTTTGATCACTCATATATAAAGCTTTGACTATAAATTCACGAAGACAGTAGAGTTGTGTATATTGGTGCCGGTGCAAGCACTTGGCCCTGCCGGTGTGAGTTAGGGGAAAAATCTGCCGCCTCTACACACACAGCACTTGTGTGTGTAGAGGCGGCTTTAGACATGGTTTTATGGGTTGAAAGCATATTGACTCGGTTGGTAGCGCACTAAATTCACACAGTGTCCATGTTTCGATCCCAGGTACGGGTAGAAAAATGTGGCATTTTTTTCTTACACCTGCTTGGTGATTCGAGACATTATAGAAACGAGGTACCTGAAGCCCTTATCTAAAGGGGGGGTTGAACAAAATAACATGGACACCTGTTGACTGAACTGTCAAATAACTGAATAACTGTGTACGAATGGTATATAATACCGACAAGATGAGATTAAGACACATGTGCAACATCTGGGTATCTTTATTGTAGACGTTTCGCCATCCAGTGGCTTTATCAATATAAATTCTAGGACATAACTTGAAGACAGTAGAACTATGTACAGAAGATGAGGTAATCTCCACGACTATGGTGCTCTTCGCACCTACTCCTAGGTTGAGGGACTGATTACCTCATCTTCTGTACATAGTTCTACTGTCTTCAAGTTATGTCCTAGAATTTGTATTGATAAAGCCACTGGATGGCGAAACGTCTACAATAAAGATACCCAGATGTTGCACATGTGTCTTAATCTCAACTGAATAACTGACTCACGAAATGGTACTGACACGGTTGCAAACAAACTATACCACGGGTTCTAACCCCACCCGTGGTATGGTCTAAATAACTGAATAATCAGTTAAAATGTGTTATAGGTCATTTTTTGCGCTTCCAAGACGATAATGCACCAATTTATGCCGCCGTGTTGTTCAAAATTGGCATGAAGAACATGAAGAACATGAAGAACATGAAGAACATGAAGTCGAACACTTGGATTGGCCCCCACAATTGCCGGATCTAAATATTATCGAGCATCTGCGGGGTTAGTTCGAACAGGAAGTCAGGAGCCGATTTCCTCCACCGTCGTCTGTGGAAGAGTTAGAACAGATTTGCTTGAGGAATGGCTCAAAATTCCCCTGGATATTGTTGAAATACTGTATGAATCAATTCCTCGACGAATTGGTGTTGTTTAAGCTACAAATGGAGGACCAACTCCATATTGAAAATGAACGTTAGAGAAGGTGTTCCTATTATGTCTAACCCCTGTATAATTTCCGAAATATCAATGCTACTTATCGACACATGTGTACCGTTGTGGCGTTTTCATGATGATACGTTTCGCCCAAGAGGGTCTTCATAATGAATAATCTATAACAGAGCAGTTAGCTGTACTGATTACGAGGCATTACAGCGTCATCTGATATCACCTGACATGCATTTGTCAAGTAGGATAAAATCCCAATATATTTGTTACTGCACCTCAATAAAGTCTGTAATTGACTTTTATTCTGACTCTTAAATTCTGTTAATACAATTAAGATGTTGAAATTCTCCTTGTTTAGAACTGTGTATATTATAATAGTAGCAGCTTCGAAACATTGCCCCTTTTAAACATCATCTTCCGCAGTGATCACCCAGGCTTTGTTCCACTTCGTTATGTGCTTGATTAAAACTATTTTTGTGAGTAATCCATGCCTCATGAGTTCAATAATATTATAATGAATTAGACAAACGTGTAACATCTGGGTAACTTTATTTGTAGACGTTTCGCCATCCAGTGGCTTTATCGATACAAATTCAAGAACATAATGGGAGGACTGTAGGTAATCAGTCCTTCAGCCTTGAATCTGGTGAAGAGCACAATAGTCTTGAAGAATCATAAGACTACGGTGCTCTTTGCCAACTCCAAGGCTGAGGGACTGATTACCTCTTCTATTGTATATAATTCTATAGTCTTCTCATTATGTCCTTGAATGTGTATAGATACAGGATGGTAAAACGTCTATAAAAAAAAGATACCCAGATGTTGCACATGTGTCTATTTCTTGATTTTGTCGTATTGTATACCATTTATATACAAAATTATGATGAACATTTGCCGATGCTGTGTAACAACCCAGATGAAGACAGAAACACGGAAAATAAAGTCAGTCTGCATATTTCGACTCCCAGCTGGAGCCGTCTTCAGTTCGGGAGTCAAAATATACACACCAACTTAATTTTCCAAGTTTATTACTTAGCATTAACTAAGAATTATTTAAAGTGTTCATTTTGAAAGCACATTTGTCCTCATAAACAAGGAAATATATGTCCTGTTTCCTGTCACACCTGACCTACCTACCTCATAAATACAAATGCCCAGCTTCCCTGACGTCTTCCCCTAGATACAATTTCTCTCATCCTTACTGGGAATCACACAAGCCCCAGAATGAGTTTAGATTTATCTTACGAGTTTTTCCTCCTGTCAGAGGGTCCTTTATGGTAGTAGTGGTAGCTACTGCACCTTTAACCTTTGCATGTGGACACGGTACTGGCAACATTAGTAGTGATTCTCACTCCCGGGGAGAGTGATGAACCTGTCCAGCAAGGTCACTTGCCCGTTTGTGTTGATTTGAAGTGCACGTCTTTTGTAGCCGCTAATTAAATATAGCAAGGAATGGATCCTGGTGAATTCCGTGTGACTATGAGTGCACTCGAGGTTCTCATGGCTACTCTTCTATGTTCTGAGAAAGAAACCAGTCATATCTCCACATTCTTTGTGGTTATATGTGCACTCGAGGTTCTCGTGGCTACTCTCCTAAGTTCTGAGAAGGAAACCAGTTATATCTCCACATTCTTTGTGGTTATATGTACACTCGAGGTTCTCGTGGCTACTCTCCTATGTTCTGTGGAAGAAACCAGTCATATCTCCACATTCTTTGCGGTTATATGTGCACTCGAGGTTCTCATGGCTACTCTCCTATGTTCTGAGAAAGAAACCAGTCATATCTCCACATTCTTTGTGGCTATATGTGCACTCGAGGTTCTCATGGCTACTCTCCTATGTTCTGTGGAAGAAACCAGTCATATCTCCACATTCTTTGCGGTTATATGTGCACTCGAGGTTCTCATGGCTACTCTCCTATGTTCTGTGGAAGAAACCAGTCATATCTCCACATTCTTTGCGGTTATATGTGCACTCGAGGCTCTCATGGCTACTCTCCTATGTTCTGTGGAAGAAACCAGTCATATCTCCACATTCTTTGCGGTTATATGTGCACTCGAGGCTCTCATGGCTACACATCATATATACTCTGAGAAAGAATGCAATGATATCTCCTCATTCATTCTTGGTTTCAAAGTTGCAGCAGAAGGGCAACAACGCCATCTTTTTATTCAGTCTGAGATGCTCTTTGAAAGAAAAGTTTTTACTGTTCATAAGAGCAAGTCAAGGAGAGGAAAATTTTCCTTACGCTTCACTTCGATGGAAACATTTGTTGAAGGCTTAACTGCGTTGAGTTTTTCCTTGATTTGGCGATATTAGGCCTTTTAGATACAAGGACCAAGGTCATTGAGGTAGAGGGGGCTGGGTTATGGGATACAAGGGATACCTTTCTTAGATCATTGAGGTAGAGGGGGCTGGGTTATGGATTTAAGTTGTTCCTGTCTCAGATCATTGAGGTAGAGGGGGCTGGGTTATGGATTTAAGTTGTACCTGTCTCAGATCATTGAGGTAGAGGGGGCTGGGTTATTAATTTAAGTTGTTCGTGTCTCAGATCATTGAGGTAGAGGGGGCTGGTTTATGGATTTAAGTTGCTCCTGTCTCAGATCATTGAGGTAGAGGGGGCTGGGTTATGGATTTAAGTTGTTCCTGTCTCAGATCATTGAGGTAGAGGGGGCTGGGTTATGGATTTAAGTTGTTCCTGTCTCAGATCATTGAGGTAGAGGGGGCTGGGTTATGGATTTAAGTTGTTCCTGTCTCAGATCATTGAGGTAGAGGGGGCTGGGTTATGGATTTAAGTTGTTCCTGTCTCAGATCATTGAGGTAGAGGGGGCTGGGTTATGGATTTAAGTTGTTCCTGTCTCAGATCATTGAGGTAGAGGTGGCTGGGTTATGAGATACAAAGAACACCTATCTCAAATCATTGAGATAGAGGGGGGCTAGGTTATGGATATAAGAGATACATTTCTCAGATTAATAAAGTAGAGGGTGCTGGGTTATGAGATTGAAAGTTTTCGACACAGTAGCACACAAGAGACTGTTTTAAAAACCAGAGGAACAGACAGGAATATGGAGGAAAGTACTGCAATGGATGAGGGAATAACTGACAGAAAGGAAACAATGTTTATCGGTCCGAGACGAGGTGTCAGAGTGGGTACATGTATCCAGTGGGGTTCCACAAGTGTCAGTTTTAGGTCTGGCATTGTTTCTTGTACATGTGAATGACATGACTGGTGGGAGTTAGAGGTGACCCTCTTCGCAGACGATGTGAAACTAATGAGGAGAATACAAGCGGACGAGGATCAGGGGATCTGGACTGGCTGCAAGCCTGGTCCGACAAATGGCTCTTAGGGTTTAACCACAGCAAATACAAAGTAACGACAAAGAAGACCGCAGACGGAGTACAGCCTAAGAGGTCATAGGCTGCAAAACTCACTCAAGGAAAAGGATCCTAGGGTGAGCATCATACAGAGCACATCTCAGGCGCACATCAACCAAATAATTGCTGCAGCATATGGACGCCTGGCAAACCTGAGAACAACGTTTTCGACATCTAAGTAAGGAGTCATTCACGACACTGTACACTGTGAACGTCAAACGCAAATTGGAGTATGCAGCACCATTATCGAACCCCACACCTGGTCAAAAAGTCAAGAACTTAGAGAAAGTGCAAAGGTTTGCAACAAAGATAGTCCCGGAGCTGAAAGGTTTGTCCAACGAGGAGAGGTTAAGGGAACTCAACGTGACAGCACTGGAAGACAGGAGGGAGAGGGGGACATACCAACAATTAAAACACTGAGTGGAATTGACAAGATGGATAGGGACAGAGTGTTCCAGAGATGGGACACAGCAACAAGGGGTCACAACTGGAAGCTGAAGACTCAGATAAGTCACATGGATGTTAGGAAGTATTTCTTCAGCCATAAAGTTGTCAGGAAGTGGAACAATCTAAAGAGTGATGTAGTGGAGGCAAGATCCATACATTAAGAAGAGGTATGATAAAGCTCATGGAGCAGGGAGAGAGTGACCTAGTAACTACCAGTGCAGAGGCGGGGCCAGGAGCTGTGAATCGACCCCCGCAACCACAGATAGGTGAGTACACACACACACACAACATCAACCACATTTACAACTACAACTACCTCCACCACTACTACAACTACCTCCACCACAACTACAACTACCTCCACCACAACTACAACTACCTCCACCACAACTACAACTACCTCCACCACAACTACAACTACCTCCACCACTACTACAACTACCTCCACCACAACTACAACTACCTCCACCACTACTACAACTACCTCCACCACTACTACAACTACCTCCACCACAACTACAACTACCTCCACCACTACTACAACTACCTCCACCACTACTACAACTACCTCCACCACAACTACAACTACCTCCACCACTACTACAACTACCTCCACCACTACTACAACTACCTCCACCACAACTACAACTACCTCCACCACAACTACAACTACCTCCACCATAACTACAACTACCTCCAACACTACTACAACTACCTCCACCACTACTACAACTACCTCCACCACTACTACAACTACCTCCACCACTACTACAACTACCTCCACCACTACTACAACTACCTCCACCACTACTACAACTACCTCCACCACTACTACAACTACCTCCACCACTACTACAACTACCTCCACCACCATCACAGCAGCCACCACTACTACAACTACTACCACCGCCTCTACAGTCACCACTACCACTATCACCACTACCACCACCACTACTACCACCACCACCATCACCACCACTACTACCACCACAACTACTACCACCACCACTACTACCACTACCACTACCACCACCAGTACCACCACCACTACCACCACCACCACCACCACCACCACCACCACCACCACCACCACTACCACCACAACAACCACCACCACCACCACTACCTCCACAACCACCACCACCACTGCCACTACGACCACCACTACCACCATCACCACCACCACAACCACCACTACCACCACCACCACTACCACCACCACCACTACAACAATCCCTACTACTACAACTACCACTATTACAACTACTACCACCGCCACTATCGTCATTACCACTACCACCACCACCACAACCACCACTACCACCACCACCACAACCACCACTACCACCACCACCACCACTACAACAACCACTACCACGATAACTACCACCACTACCACCAACAGTTCATATACCAGCGTAGTAATAAATGGTCACTCAAGGGCCTTACGCTCTCTCTCTCCTGTATTTATTAACTATTTCAGACTAGTAACTGAACTGGAAGGAGAGAGACACACACAGTTTGTACTCACCTGTTTGTGGTTGCAGGGGTCGATTCACAGCTCCTAGCCCCGCCTCTTCACTGGTAGCTACTAGGTCACTCTTCCTGCTCCATGAGCTTTATCATACCTCTTCTTAAAGCTGCGTATGCATCCTGCCTCCACTACATCACTTCCCAGACTATTCCACTTCCTGACAACTCTGTGACTGAAGAAATACTTCTTAACATCCCTGTGAATCATCTGAGCCTTCAATTTTCAATTGTGACCCCTTGTTGCTGTGTCCCATCTCTGGAACATCCTGTCTCTGTCCACCTTGTTGATTCCTCTCAGTATTTTATATGTCGTTATCATATCCCCCTATCTCTCCTGTCCTCCAGTGTCGTCAGGTCGATTTCCCTTAATCTCTCTTCGTAGGACATACCTCTTAGCTCCGGGACTAGTCTTGTTGCAAACCTTTGCACTTTCTCTAATTTCCTTACATGCTTGGCTAGGTGTGGGTTCCGAACTGGTGCTGCATACTCCGATATAGACCTGACGTACACGGTGTACATGGCCCTGAACGATTCCTTATTGAGATGTCGGAATGCTGTTCTTTGGTTTGCTAGGCGCCCATATACTGCAGCAGTTATTTGGTTGATGTGCGCCTCAAGGGATGTGCTCGGTGTTATACTCACCCCAAGATCCTTTTACCTGAGTAAGGATTGTAGTTTCTGGCCCCCTAGACTGTACTCCGCTGCAGTCTTTTTTGCCCTTTTCTAATGTTCACAACTTTGTACTTGGTGGGGTTGAACTCCAGGAGCCAGTTTCTGGACTAGGCCTGCAACCTGTCCAGATCCCTTTGAAGTTCTGCCTGTTCCTCGTCCTACTGAATTTTCCTCATCAATTTCACATCATCTGCAAACAGGGACACTTCTGAGTCTATTTCTTCCGTCATATCGTTCACATATACAAGAAAGAGCACCAGTCCTAGGCCTGACCCCTGTGGAACCCCGCTCGTCATAGACGTGTGTGTGTGTGTGTGTGTGTACTCACCTAGTTGTACTCACCTAGTTGAGGTTGCGGGGGTCGAGTCCGAGCTCCTGGCCCCGCCTCTTCACTGATCGCTAATAGGTCACTCTCCCTGAGCCGTGAGCTTTATCATACCTCTGCTTAAAGCTATGTATGGATCCTGCCTCCACTACATCGCTTCCCAAACTATTCCACTTACTGACTACTCTGTGGCTGAAGAAATACTTCCTAACATCCCTGTGATTCATCTGTGTCTTCAGCTTCCAACTGTGTGTGTGTGTGTGTGTGTGTGTGTGTGTGTGTGTGTGTGTGTGTGAGTGTGTGTGTGTGTGTGTGTGTGTGTGTGTGTGTGTGTGTGTGTGTAGCTCCTCCCGTCACAGACTAGCATCCAGCCTCACAGAGTCAGACATCAACAAGAGAAGTGCAGCCTCCACTTGATGAGTTCTCCTCCACTCATGTTAGTGCCGGCACCACTCTCCTGATTATTAATTAGTCTAACACAGTCTTGCTTTGCTCGACACTCTGGCACCTTCTGGCACCATCCCAGGCACTCTAATACACTCATATATCTGCATAACATTCTGCCGGCAGACTGAAAACAATCTATTATTAACCAACTTATGACTTGATAAATGTCTACAAAACATTCATTGCTGTTTCCTAGTAAAAGTTCGTAGAGAAATCTATGTTTTTCTCCACTGTTTTTGTCCCAAACCTCTTACCTGGAGTATACCTGGAGAGGATCTCGAGGGACAACGCCTCCGCGGCCCGGTGCGTGACCAGGCCTCATTCTGGATCAGAACCTAATCAACCAGGCTGCTACTGCTGGCCACACGACGCAGTTGAACACTTTTTGGGCCCGTTACACTGTGTTATTTCTTATTTTACTCCTCTATCGAATATTTTAAAGATATCTTTCATTCACACTTAACACCACTGTTGAAATCTTTCTCTGCAAGATCCACTTCTCTTGTTCGCATTGCGTTATTCACTCTCTGGGTGAAATGGCGCTTGGCTGACAGGAATGAATATACACAAGCCGTGGAACAAGCTTTAATTGCTACAGCTCTTCGTCCCGTATATCTTATGTTCTGTATCTTGTGTCTTTGACTTCAACAGTGACACATGCAATGGGGTTATGGATGGTGTCTTGTTTGTCAGGATAATTGCCTGCAAACATGTGACTCTTTATCTGATGAGGACCACAGCAGTGATTAAGCACATATTTTGCTTACCTACTTATCGATAACTAACTAACATAATACTTCCTAGATACCTTTGATCGTTACTTATATCTAGATAAATGGTCATTAGTCATTAAGGATGAAATTCATTTGCGCATCGCCTCTCAGTAATATTTTCAGTTTGTAACATATATACTCGCTGTATATACAGTATAACGTATATGCAAGCATTGTGTTATTGATGAAGCGGTAAACCCGTGAGAGTGTGATTTGGTCCCAATTCCAGCTGACTGTTGCCCAGTCGGACAAGTGGGTGGGTAGGTATGGTTGATTTAGAGAAAGATACACCTAGTTTGGGCCAGTAGGCCTACTGCAGTGTTGCCCCCATTCTTATGTTCAGTCTGTGCAATCAGGTTATTAGTGATAGCAGGAATTTACACTGACAGAGACTTCTCGGTATATATACACTGAGAGATACACTCTTTTGGGTGTATATAAACCGAGGGATATACATTTTTGGGTGAATATTAACATATACGCACTTTTAGGGTATATATACATTGAGACAAACACATGTCGTTGTATATGTAATGGTATATACACTCCTCGTGTGGTATATACACTCCTCGTGTGGTATATACACTCCTCGTGCGGTATATATCCCGTGAATTCTTTCTTTCAAATAAGTTAACATTGATAGAATTTCTAAGAAATACTTTGATTTTTTCTAATAATATCAACAGAAATTAATATTATCATCGTTATTATTATTACTAATTATTATTAATTATTATTATTTTTATTATTTTTATTAACACACTGGCCGATTCCCACCAAGGCAGGGTGGCCACCAAGGCAGGGTGGCCACCAAGGCAGGGTGGCCACCAAGGCAGGGTGCCCACCAAGGCAGGGTGGCCACCAAGGCAGGGTGCCCACCAAGGCAGGGTGCCCACCAAAGCAGGGTGGCCACCAAGGCAGGGTGGCCACCAAGTCAGGGTGGCCACCAAGGCAGGGTGGCCACCAATTCAGGGTGGCCACCAAGGCAGGGTGGCCCGAAAAAGAAAAACTTTCACCATCATTCACTCCATCACTGTCTTGCCAGAAGGGTGCTTTACACTAGTTTTTAAACTGCAACATTAACACCCCTCCTTCAGAGTGCAGGCACTGTACTTCCCATCTCCAGGACTCAAGTCCGGCCTGCCGGTTTCCCTGAATCCCTTCATAAATGTTACTTTGCTCACACTCCAACAGCACGTCAAGTATTAAAAACCATTTGTCTCCATTCACTCCTATCATACACGCTCACGCATGCCTGCTGGAAGTCCAAGCCCCTCTCACACAAAACCTCCTTTACCCCCTCACTCCAACCTTTCCTAGGTCGACCCCTACCCCGCCTTCCTTCCACTACAGACTGATACACTCTTGAAGTCACTCTGTTTCGCTCCATTCTCTCTACATGTCCGAACCACCTCAACAACCATTCCTCTGCCCTCTGGACAACAGTTTTGGTAATCCCGCACCTCCTCCTAACTTCCAAACTACGAATTCTCTGCATTATATTCACACTACACATTGCCCTCAGAGATGACATCTCCACTGCCTCCAGCCTTCTCCTCGCTGCAACATTCATCACCCATGCTTCACACCCATATAAGAGCGTTGGTAAAACTATACTCTCATACATTCCCCTCTTTGCCTCCAAGGACAAAGTTCTTTGTCTCCACAGACTCCTAAGTGCAACGCTCATCCTTTTCCCCTCATCAATTCTATGATTCACCTCATCTTTCATAGACCCATCCGCTGACACGTCCACTCCCAAATATCTGAATACATTTACCTCCTCCATACTCTCTCCCTCCAATCTGATATTCAATCTTTCATCACCTAATCTTTTTGTTATCCTCATAACCTTACTCTTTTCTGTATTCACTTTTAATTTTCTTCTTTTACATACCCTACAAATTCATCCACCAATCTCTGCAACTTCTCTTCAGAATCTCCCAAGAGCACAGTGTCATCAGCAAAGAGCAGCTGTGACAACTCCCACTTTATGTGTGATTCTTTATCTTTTAACTCCACGCCTCTTGCCAAGACCCTCGCATTTACTTCTCTTACAACCCCATCTATAAATATATTAAACAACCACGGTGACATCACACATCCTTGTCTAAGGCCTACTTTTACTGGGAAATAATCTCCCTCTTTCCTACATACTCTAACTTGAGCCTCACTATCCTCGTAAAAACTCTTCACTGCTTTCAGTAACCTACCTCCTATGCCATACACCTGCAACATCTGCCACATTGGATCCCTATCCGCCCTGTCATACGCCTTTTCCAAATCCATAAATGCCACAAAAACCTCTTTAGCCTTATCTAAATACTGTTCACTTATATGTTTCACTGTAAACACCTGGTCCACACACCCCCTACCTTTCCTAAAGCCTCCTTGTTCATCTGCTATCCTATTCTCCGTCTTACTCTTAATTCTTTCAATAATAACTCTACCATACACTTTACCAGGTATACTCAACAGACTTATCTCCCTATAAATTTTGCACTCTCTTTTGTCCCCTTTGCCTTTATACAAAGGAACTGTGCATGCTCTCTTCCATACATTTATTAAATAATAGCACCAACCACTCCAAAACTATATCCCCACCTGCTTTTAACATTTCTATCTTTATCCCATCAATCCCGGCTGCCTTACCCCCTTTCATTTTACCTACTGCCTCACGAACTTCCCCCACACTCACAACTGGCTCTTCCTCACTCCTACAAGATGTTATTCCTCCTTGCCCTATACACGAAATCACAGCTTCCCTATCTTCATCAACATTTAACAATTCCTCAAAACATTCCCTCCATCTTCCCAATACCTGTAACTCTCCATTTAATAACTCTCCTCTCCTATTTTTAACTGACAAATCCATTTGTTCTCTAGGCTTCTTTAACTTGTTAATCTCACTCCAAAACTTTTTCTTATTTTCAACAAAATTTGTTGATAACATCTCACCCACTCTCTCATTTGCTCTCTTTTTACATTGCTTCACCACTCTCTTAACCTCTCTCTTTTTCTCCATATACTCTTCCCTCCTTGCATCACTTCTACTTTGTAAAAACTTCTCATATGCTAACTTTTTCTCCCTTACTACTCTCTTCACATCATCATTCCACCATTCGCTCCTCTTCCCTCCCGCACCCACTTTCCTGTAACCACAAACTTCTGCTGAACACTCTAACACTACATTTTTAAACCTACCCCATACCTCTTCGACCCCATTGCCTATGCTCTCATTAGCCCATCTATCCTCCAATAGCTGTTTATATCTTACCCTAACTGCCTCCTCTTTTAGTTTATAAACCTTCACCTCTCTCTTCCCTGATGCTTCTATTCTCCTTGTATCCCATCTACCTTTTACTCTCAGTGTAGCTACAACTAGAAAGTGATCTGATATATCTGTTGTCCCTCTATAAACATGTACATCCTGAAGTCTACTCAACAGTCTTTTATCTACCAATACATAATCCAACAAACTACTGTCATTTCGCCCTACATCATATCTTGCATACTTATTTATCCTCTTTTTCTTAAAATATGTATTACCTATAACTAAACCCCTTTCTATACAAAGTTCAATCAAAGGGCTCCCATTATCATTTACACCTGGCACCCCAAACTTACCTACCACACCCTCTCTAAAAGTTTCTCCTACTTTAGCATTCAGGTCCCCTACCACAATTACTCTCTCACTTGGTTCAAAGGTTCCTATGCATTCACTTAACATCTCCCAAAATCTCTCTTTCTACTCGACATTCCTCTCTTCTCCAGGTGCATACACGCTTATTATGACCCACTTTTCGCATCCAACCTTTACTTTAATCGACATAATCCTTGAATTTACACATTCATATTCACTTTTCTCCTTCCATAACTGATCCTTCAACATTATTGCTACCCCTTCCTTAGCTCTAACTCTCTCAGATACTCCATATTTAATCCCATTTATTTCCCCCCACCGAAACTCCCCTACCCCCTTCAGCTTTGTTTCGCTTAGGGCCAGGACATCCAACTTCTTTTCATTCATAACATCAGCAATCATCTGTTTCTTGTCATCCGCACTACATCCACGCACATTCAAGCATCCCAGTTTTATAAAGTTTTTCTTCTTCTCTTTTTTAGTAAATGTCTACAGGAGAAGGGGTTACTAGCCCATTGCTCCCGGCATTTTAGTCGCCTCATACGACACGCATGGCTTACGGAGGAAAGATTCTTTTCCACTTCCCCATGGACAATAGAAGAAATAAAGAAGAACAAGAGCTATTTAGAAAAAGGAGAAAAACCTAGATGTATGTATATATATATGCATGTGCGTGTCTGTGAAGTGTGACCAAAGTGTAAATAGGAGTAGCAAGATATCCCTGTTATCTAGCGTGTTTATGAGACAGAAAAAGACACCAGCAATCCTACCATCACGCAAAACAGTTACAGGTTTCTGTTTCACAGTCATCTGGCAGGACGGTAGTACTTCCCTGGGTGGTTGCTGTCTACCAACCTACTACCTATTACTAGTTATTATTATTATTAATTATTATTACTAGCAGTAGTAGCATATGTAGTAGTGGTAGTAGTAGTAGTATCCTTGGTAGTAGTGGCAGTAATAGCCCTACTAGTAGTGGTAGTAGTAGAAGTAGCCTTACTAGTAGTGGCAGTAGCAATAGTAGCCTTAGTAGTAGTGGCAGTAGTAGCCTTAGTAGTAGTGGTAGTAGTAGTAGTAGCCTTAGTAGTAGTGGTAATAGTATTAGCCTTAGTAGTAGCGGCGGTGGTAGTCGTAGCCTTACTAGTAGTGGAACAGCAATAGTAGCCTTAGTAGTAGTGGTAGTAACAGTAGTAGCCTTAGTAGTAGTGGTAATAGTATTAGCCTTAGTAGTAGTGGTGGTGGTGGTGGTGGTGGTGGTGGTGGTGGTAGTAGTAGTCGTAGCCTTACTAGTAGTATCAGTAGTAGCCTTGATAGTTGTGGTAGAAGCAGTAGTAGCCTTAGCAGTAGTGGTAGTAGTAGTAGCCTTAGTACTAGTGGTAGTAGTTGTAGCATTAGAAGTAGTGGTAGTAGTAGTAGTAGCCTTAGTACTAGCGATAGTAGTAGTAGCCTTAGTAATAGTGGTAGTAGTATTAGCCTTAGTAATAGTGGTGGTAGTGGTAGAAGTAGCTTTAGTAGTAGTAGCAGTAGTAGCCTAAATTGTTGTGGTAGTAGCAGTAGTAGCCTTAGTAGTAGTGGTAGTAGCAGTATAAGCATTAGTAGTAGTGGTGGTGGTAGTAGTAGTAGTAGTAGCCTTAATAGTTGTGGTAGTAGCAGTAGTAGCCTCAGTAGTAGTGGTAGTAGTGGTGGTGGTAGTAGTAGTAGCAGCCTTAGTAGTAGTAACAGTAGTAACGTTATCATGTGGGAGTTCGAACACGTGGATTGGGTAAAAATACTCACGTAGGCTGGAAGTACGTATATTGTAACTGAAGTATGTGGAAGGGCGCCACAGCCGAACCTGCCTCTCTTGCTCACTCTCGTATAACTGACTGGCCGCCCACAGTACCCATATGTGAGGGGGTCTTTGAATACTGCTGTGGTCAGCACAATATGAATACAGACAGTGACTCAGGCAGAGACGGTTGGTAGTGAGTCATCTACTGGTACACTGGTTACTGGTAACTGGTTACTACTACTGAGAGCTCGGCGACGCTAACGTATGTCGTCCCGACATACAACTAATACAAACTAGAGATGGCAGGTATATGGCTTGGGCTGATTCTATACAATGTCAAAGTACACAACAATTGAACATTATAACATACATAAGTAGAACATTGGAATGGAAGCTTACGTAACTGAAACTGTAATGCAATACAAGGTATAATATAGCACAACTAGTGGTGGTGGTAGTAGTAGTAGCAGCCTCAGTAGTAGTAACAGTAGTAACGTTAATATTTGTGGTAGTAGTAGTAGTAGTAGCCTTAGTAGTAGTGGTAGTAGTAGTAGTAGTAGTAATAGTAGCCGCCTTAGTAGTAGTGGTAATAGTAGTAGTAGCAGTAGCCTTAGTACTAGTTGTAGTAGTAGTTTTAGTAGTAGTAGTAGTAGCCTTAATACTAGTGGAAGTAGTAGTAGCCTTAGTGGTAGTAGTAATAGCATCTATTACAACTGCGTTAAACCCGTATGGGTTAATACAGGCCACCATTAAAGACTGTAACACTAAAGACAAAGTAAACGTCTTATTTCTTTATATTCTCTCGTTGAGACGTAAAGTCACTCAGGGAATCATACGAGGCTTCAAAAATATATTTCGGAGAGGAATAATGAGAAATGAAAGCAAAAGTTATAATGGGTGATTCTGATGAAAAGGGAAATATTTTTCGGGCCACTGCCTGCATTGTTTGTGTGTGTGTGTGTGTGTGTGTGTGTGTGTGTGTGTGTGTGTGTGTGTGTGTGTGTGTGTGTGTGTGTGTGTGTGTGTGTGTGTGTACTCACCTAATTGTAGTTGCAGGGGTCGAGACTCAGCTCCTGGCCCCGCCTCTTCACTGAATGCTACTAGGTCCTCTCTCTCCCTGCTCCATGAGCTTTATCATACCTCGTCTTAAAGCTATGTATGGTTCCTGCCTCCACTACTTCGCTCGCCAGACTGTTCCACTTCCTGACCACTCTGTGACTGAAGAAATGCTTCCTAACATCCCTGTGGCTCATCTGAGTCTTCAACTTCCAAGAGTGACCCCTTGTTTCTGTGTCCCCTCTCTGGAACATCTTGTCTCTGTCCACCCTGTCTATTCCACGAAGTATTTTGTATGTCGTTATCATGTCTCCCCTAACCCTCCTGTCCTCCAGTGTCGTCAGGCCGATTTCCCTCAACCTTTCTTCGTAGGACATTCCCATTAGCTCTGGAACAAACCTTGTCGCAAACCTTTGCACTTTCTCTAATTTCTTGACGTGCTTGATCAAGTGTGGGTTCCAAACAGGTGCTGCATACTCCAGTATGTGCCTGACGTACATGGTGTACAGAGCCTTGAAATATTCCTTACTTAGGCATCGGAATGCTAATCTCAGGTTTGCCAGGCGCCCATATGCCGCAGCAGTTATCTGGTTGATGTGTGCTTCCGGAGACGTGTTCGATGTTATACTCACGCCAAGATCTTTCTCTTTGAGCGAGGTTTGCAGTCGTTGGCAACCTAGCCTATACTCTATCTGCGGTCTTCTTTGCCCTTCTCCGATCTTCATGACTTTGCATTGGGCAGGGTTGAATTCGAGAAGCCAATTGCTGGACCACGTGTTCAGCCTGTCCAGGTCACTTTGAAGGCTTGCCTGATCCTCATCTGTACTCACCTATTTGTACTCACCTATTTGTGGTTGCAGGGGTCGATTCATAGCTCCTGGCCCCGCCTCTTCACTGATTGCTACTAGGTCCTCTCTCTCCCTGCTCCATGAGCTTTATCATACCTCGCCTTAAAACTATGTATGGTTCCCGCCTCCACTACTTCACTTTCTAGGCTATTCCACGGCTTGACTACTCTATGATTGAAGAAATACTTCCTAACATCCCTTTGATTCATCTGAGTCTTCAACTTCCAATTGTGACCTCTTGTGTCTGTGTCCCATCTCTGGAACATCCCGTCTTTGTCCACCTCGTCTATTCCGCGCAGTATTTTATATGTCGTTATCATGTCTCCCCTGACCCTCCTGGCCTCCGGTGTCGTCAGGCCGATTTCCCTCAACCTTTCTTCTTGGACAATCCCCGTAGCTCTGGGACTAGTCTTGTTGCAAACCTTTGCACTTTCTCTAATTTCTTGACGTGCTTGACTAGGTGTGGATTCCAAACTGGTGCTGCATACTCCAGAGTGGGCCTGACGTAAATGGTATACAGAGTCTTGAACGAATCCTTACTGAGGTATCGGAACGCTATCCGTAGGTTTGCCAGGCGCCCGTATGCTGAAGCAGTTATCTGACTGATGTGCGCCTCAGGAGATATGCTCGGTGTTATACTCACCCCCAGATCTTTTTCCTTGAGTGAAGTTTGCAGACTTTGGCCATCTAAACTATATTGTGTCTGCGGTCTTCTTTGCCCTTCCCCAATCTTCATGACTTTGCATTTGGCAGGGTTAAACTCAAGGAGCCAGTTGCTGGACCAGGCTTGTAGCCTGTCCAGGTCTCTTTGTAGTCCTGCCTGATCCTCATCCGATTTGATTCTTCTCATTAACTTCACATCATCCGCAAACAAGGACACTTCTGAGTCTATCCCTTCCGTTATGTCATTCACATATACCAAGAACAGCACAGGTCCTAGGACTGACCCCTGTGGAACCCCGCTTGTCACAGGCGCACACTCTGACACCTCGTCACGCACCATGACTCGTTGTTGCCTCCCTGTCAGGTATTCTCTGATCCATTGCAGTGCCTTTCCTGTTATGTGTGCCTGATCCTCTAGCTTTTGCAGTAACCTCTTGTGAGGAACTGTGTCGAAGGCCTTCTTGCAGTCCAAAAAAATGCAGTCGATCCATCCCTCTCTCTCTTGTCTTACTTCTGTCACCTTGTCATAAAACTCTAGTAGGTTTGTGACACAGGATTTTCCCTCCCTGAAACCATGCTGGTTGTCAATTATACACTTGTTTCTTTCCAGGTGCTCCACCACTCTCCTCCTGATGATCTTCTCCATGACCTTGCATACTATACACGTTAGTGATACAGGTCTGTAGTTTAGTGCCTCATGTCTGTCTCCCTTTTAAAAAATTGGGACTACATTTGCCATCTTCCATACCTCGGGGAGTTGCCCAGTTTCAAATGATGTGTTGAAGATCTTTGTTAATTGTACACACAATATCTCTGCTCCCTCTTTAAGGACCCACGGAGAGATGTTGTCTGATCCCACCGCCTTTGAGGTGTCAAGTTCGCATAGCAGCTTCTTCACCTCCTCCTTGGTTATATGTACCTCATCCGGCACTTGCTGGTGCACCCCCCTGCTCTGATTTCCTGGAGTCCTTCTGGTTTCCACTGTAAATACTTCTTTAAATCTCGTGTTGAGCTCCTGACATACCTCCCGGTCGTTTCTTGTGAATTCCCCATCACCCTTCCTCAGTCTGATTACCTGGTCCTTGACTGTTGTTTTCCTTCTGATGTGGCTGTACAACAGCTTCGGGTCAGTCTTGACTTTCGATGCTAAGTCATTTTCGTATTGCCGCTGAGCCTCCCTTCTTATCTGTGCATATTCGTTTCTGGCTCTACGGCTAATCTCTTTATTTTCCTGAGTTCTCTGTCTTCTGTACCTTTTCCATTCTCTAGTACACCTAGTTTTTGCCTCCCTACACCTTTGGGTGAACCAAGGACTCGTTCTGTTCTTCCCATTATTTCTGCTTCCCTTGGGAACAAACCTCTCCTCTGCCTCCTTGCATTTTGTTGCCACATAGTCCATCATTTCTTGTACTGGTTTTCCTGTCAGTTCCCTCTCCCACTGAATGTCTTGAAAGAAGTTCCTCAAGCCTGAGTAGTTCCCCCTTTTGTAGTTTGGTTTTCGCACCCTATTCCTGCTGCTCTCTCCAATTGGAGCTCAACTATGTAGTCGAAGCACAGAACCACATGATCACTAGCTCCCAGGGGCCTTTCATACATGATATCCTCGATGTCAGAACTACTCAAGGTGAATACAAGGTCAAGTCTTGCTGGTTCATCCTCTCCTCTCTCGCTGGTAGTGTCTCTAACATGTTGATGCATGAGGTTTTCCAGTACCACATCCATCATCTTGGCTCTCCATGTTTCGGGACCCCCATGGGGCTCCAGGTTTTCCCAGTCAATCTCCTTGTGATTGAAATCACCCATAACTAGCAACTTTGCTCCCCCCATGTGTGCTCTCCTGGCCACCTCGGCTAGTGTGTCGATCATTGCTCTGTTGCTCTCATCGTATTCTTCTCTTGGCCTCCTGCAGTTCTGTGGTGGGTTGTACATTACTGCAATTATCACCTTATGTCCCTCAGACTGGATTGTTCCTACTAAGTAGTCCCTTTCGACCGTGCCATCCATTCCTTCCATTTTCCCAAACCCCCACTGGTTTTTAATGAGCAGTGCAACTCCTCCTCCCCCTCTCCTCCCTCTGTCTTTCCTGAGGATTTGATATCCGGATGGAAAGATTGAATCTGTTATTATTCTGGTGAGTTTTATTTTTGGAGTGCTATTATGTCTGGGGATGTCTCCTTGATTCTTTCGTGCCACTCCTCATACTTATTTGTTATTCCATCTGCATTTGTATACCACACCTTCAACTTCTTTTCCAAGATTGTGGTCTGGGAGGTGTATTGGGGTTGGGGAAGTGGGAGACCTGATAAGGAACTATGGGTGGTTGCTGTGGGGGTGGAGTTTGTAATGCAATGGGTGGGGGCATTGGATGTGGCATGGGTGTTTTGGTTTAGAGTGTTTGGTTGTGAGGGAGGCTGTATTTGATCTTCCTGTGACTGGGATCTCCTGTCTGTCTTCTCCATCCCCTCTCTTTCCTCCTTTCGCCTTTGTACCATCTCTCTCAGTTTCTGCCTTTCTGCTTGTGTTCTGTCGCGGTCGAGATACACATTCCTGTATGCCGGCATGTCCCTTAATCGTGCTTTCTCCTGCAGGATCCTGTTCCGAGTCGATTCTGCCTTGAAAGTCACTTTTACTGGCCGGGTTCTTTTTTTTACAAACCCCCCTATTCTCCAAAAATTTTCCAGCTGGGTCATGTCGTCTTCTCCTATTGCTTTCATGATACTTTCAATTGCTTTTTTCCCCTTGTTTTCTTGCTTCATATGTTTCCCCTTCAACTTCCCGGAGTCCATACACAAAGACTGACCTCACCCTTTCATTCTCCCACTGCATATCCCTGTGTATCCCCTCATTCAATTTGATTTCTTCCATTTCAGCTTTCCTTTCTTCAGTTTCACTAGCTAATGTACTTGGGCTCAGTGGCCTGTCATTTTCCCTTCTCGGCTTTCCCTGGGCTCTGCTGTGGTCTGTTAGGGCATCCACATATAGCTTAGCTCTTTCATATACTACAGTCTCCACTGATTGAGCTTCTACATGCAGTTTTGCTCCTTCTTTCCCTACAGTCCCCTTATTTGTGGCTGAGGTAGCAGTCTCTGTTGTCAATCCCAAAATGTTCTTTAGTTCTTTAGGCTGTTTCAGATTTTTCAGTTCCTCTTCTGAACTCTGTATCCTGGCCTCTGCTGCTTTGACTTGCACCTCCCACTTCCTGCTTTCCCTGTCTATCCTCTCTTCCATTCTCATACTAAGTTCTTCTAGTTTCTTTTCCCATTCATGTTCCCTTTTTGTGAGCTCTGCTGCCCAATCTTCCTTTGCAGTTTCCTCCTCCTGTCCCTTGGTTTTTCTTGTTGCTCTCTGGCAACCCATTTTTGTTTTATCCTGATTGCCTCAGAGTGGGAAACCTATGTAATTCTGTATGTTAGATTAGTATTGTGTATGTCAGAGTGTGGGGGGGAGGTA
>NC_091379.1:15008058-15109119 GCF_038502225.1 Cherax quadricarinatus
AAAGCTCACCTAGTTTGCTCTCCCACTCTTGTTTCATCTTTTACATTGCTCTTCCACCCATTCTTCCTTACCAGGACCATCTTGGCATCCCTGAGCCTTCGACTTCCCCACTGAGCCCCCAGTGTTTGTGAGTGTGTGTGTGTGTATTCACCTGTGTGTAGTTTCAGGGGTCGATTCACAGTTCCTGACCCTGCCTCTTCGCTAGTCGCTACTAGGCCCACTCTGTCCCTGCTCCCTGAGCTGTATCCTACCTTTTATGGCTTTTTATGGATCCTGCCTCCACTACATCATTCTCCAGATTGTTCCACTTTCTGACAATTCTATGGCTGAAGAAATACCTCCTAACATCCCACAACTTCCAGTTGTGTCCCCTTCTTGCTGTGTCACATCTCTGAAACATTCTCTCCTAATCCACCTTGTCAGTTCCTTTCTGCATTTTATACGTCGTTATCATGTCTCCTCCAGTGAAGTCAGGTTGAGTTCCCATATTGTCTCCTCGGGACTAGTCTTGTTGCAATTGTTTTTTGTGTATATGAATGTATGTATGTGTGTAAATTTCCAATACTTGTTACCAGAATAAAAATTCTTTTACCAGGGTTCCTTATTTCAGTAATGTGCTTAAAAAATCTCTTTCGAGAAAAGAGAGAGAGAGAGAGAAGCACTGAAGCAGGCTTACTGGCCCATGGTAGGAAGGTCCTAACACACACCCATTCATTTAATGGTTAGCCTAATGGGGTTTCAAGCCTATCAACTACACTAGGGTCATTAAGGCTGCACCTAACTTTTTCACCACAAAAGATTACTTTAATCTCCAAAATAGGGATTCAACTAAACTCAATCCCCGCCTGTCCTGTGATTTATTTTTATTCGTGTCATTACGATATCTTGAGTCAGACTCAGTGTGTATATCCCGTGATCTATTAATTTGTTAGATATTTTTATCAGTATCTTTTATTTTTGCTTTTATTCTTTTGTTCCATTGGATTTGCACGAACGTTTCACCAGAGATTTAAAATCACTCTGAATTGAGACACCTGGAGTTTACCTGGAGAAGGTTTGGGGGTCAACGCCCCCGCGGCCCGGTCTGAGACCAGGCCTCATGGTGAGTCAGGATCTGATCAACCAGGCTGTTACTGCCGGTGGCACACAAACTGACGGATGAACTACAGCAAGGTTGGTCAGGTACTGACTTTAGGTGTCTGTCCAGTGCCTTCTTGAAGACAGCCAGGGGTCTATTGGTAATCCCCCTTATGTATACTGGGAGGCTGTTGAACAGTCTTGGACCCCGGACACTTACTGTGTTGTCTCTCAGTGCTTTTCATTGGGGGAATGTTGCATCTCCTGCCGAGTCTTTTGTTTTCATATGGAGTGATTTTCGTGTGCAAGTTTGGTACCAATCCCTCCAGGACCTTCCAGGTGTATGTTATCATGTATCTCTCTCGCCTGCGTTCCAGGGAATACAGATCAAGGACCTTCAACCATTCCCAGTAATTTAGGTGCCTTATCGTACTTATGTATGCTGTGAAAGTTCTTTGTACACTCTCCAGGTCTGCAATGTCGCCAGCCTTGAAGGAGGCCGGTAGTGTACAGCAGTATTCCAGCCTAGATTATTATTATTATTATAATGGGGGAGCGCTAAACCCGTAGGATTATACAGCATTCCAGCCTAGAGAGCACAAGCGATTTGAAGAGTGCCATCAGAGATCATATGGATCATTTTGCGAGATATCAGTACAAACACGTTTCTGTCCACCTCTTGTAAACAACGGTAGAATATAACAAAACACAATATGCTGTTTATGGCATTTATTTAGACGTTTCGCCCAACAGGGATATATTAAGTTCCTGGTGGAGGAAACGTCTCAATAAACACCATAAACCGCATACTGTCCTTTTCACAAACTTGTCAGTAAATTTGAGAATTGATATACAACGGCAAGATGCAGTGAAGGCGCAGGTACAGATATAATCTTTGTGGCAACGTTTCGCCCAGTGGAGCTTGGTAAAGACACATTGAAAAGGCATCGGTTTTGGGACGTTTGTCACTACAAATGAAGTGACTGAGGTCCCAGCCATTTTATGCCAGAGTTTATTATGACACTGTTTCGCTCCAGAGCGAAACGTTGTCATAATAACGTTGTATCTTTACTTTGCCCTTGTCACAGTTACTGTGACAATGCTTCGCTCTCTTTAGAGCTTGGCAAAACTTGTTAAAGCTCTGTACTGAGCGAAACATCGTCACAGCAACATCATCCTGCTCATCAATATTTAAAAAAATCTTGATTTTTTTGTCTTCCTCTCTCATATTTCCTCAAAAATTTCGTTTTTTTAAACTCAACGAAAATATTCGTGATATTAGAGGGAGAAAAATCTATTTACAGTTTCACGACAGTTTTGTAGGCGAAGTGAAGCAACTGTGTAAAGTTAGAGAGAAAAGTTAGTGTCTAACTTGAGAAAGAACTCAGTTTCACTCAGGTTTACAGAGCGTCTCTCTCTCTCTCTCTCTCTCTCTCTCTCTCTCTCTCTCTCTCTCTCTCTCTCTCTCTCTCTCTCTCTCTCTCTCTCTCTCTCTCTCTCTCTCTCTCTCTCTCTCTCTCTCTCTCTCTCTCAGTGTGTCTCTCACTGTCTCTCCCACTGTCTCCTTGTCTCTCTCACTGTCTCTGTCTCTCTGTTTCCCTATCTGTCTCTGTCTCTCTCCCTCTCTCCCTCCCTCTGTCTCCCTCCATCTCTCTGTCTCTGTCTCTCTCCCTCTCTCCCTCCCTCTGTCTCCCTCCATCTCTCTGTCTCTGTCTCTCTCTCTCCCTCCCTCTGTCTCCCTCCATCTCTCTGTCTCTGTCTCTCTCCCTCTCTCCCTCCCTTTCTGTCTCCCTTCCTCTCTCTGTCTCTGTCTCTCTTCCCCCCTCCCCCTCTCTCTCTCTCTTTCTCTGTCTCTCTCTCTTTTTTTTTTTACACAGGGTTTGACAAGGTTAAGGATCCCTAGCTTTATTGACAAGCTATTTACAGGTTAAGTATTCCTAACTTTATTGGCAAGCTAAGAGCTGTTACCTACATCAGCTCATTTGAAAGCATTTTTATTGTTATGAGACATACAAGTAGGGAACAGGATGAAGTTGGAGCCATCTGTGGGCCAGCATTTTCATGTGATCAACTGACTTTATCTCGTTGACATCATTATGCTGTACGAATGTGTTCCATACTAGAGTCACCCTGGGTATATATGATCTCAGATGGAGTGATGTTCTGGAGAAGGGTACAGCCAGAGTGAAGTTGCTGCTTTCTGCCCGTCTTGTGGCATAAAAGCTTGTTTCAAGCTGTCCTCGAAGTGGATCCAAGTGTGGTACTTTGACAATATTGGCCTTGTACATAACAGTAAGGCCACCCACATCCCTCCTATGTTGAAGGCTCTGCTGAAATGACAGATCTATCCAGGATGGGTCCAGGCAAGAGATGAGACGTCTTGCTCTGTTCTCTACTCTGTCAAGCAGTCGCAGATGAGAGGGGGGGGCAGGCAAACCAAGAAAGTGGAGCATACTCAAGGTGTGAGCGTACTTGTGCCTCGTACAGAATCTTGCAACCCCTACTGTCAAGCAGATGCGAGATACGGCGAAGTGCTGTAAGCTTCCTGGTTGCCTTGTTTGCAAGATTTACGACATGGTTCTTCATGGTTAGTTTGAAGTCAAATTTCACCCCAAGGATATCAACTTCTTCTCCAGGTGCCAACACCCTCCCATTCATCCTTACTACTGCACCAGCATTACCATCATGGTGCCTAGAGACGATCATCATTTGCGTTTTCTCAGGTGCAAATGTTACTTGCCATCTATTTCCCCAAGCTGATATAGCTCTCAGCTGGTGATTGATGTAGCTTAGAGCAGCTGGCATTTCTTCTCTTGGATAAGTGAATGTCAGTGTACAGTCGTCTGCATATGCATGTGATTCTGGGATGAGATGAAGAAGGTCGTTGAAGTAGACATTCCATAACAAAGGTCCCAGCACGCTTCCTTGTGGAACACTTGCCCCAGTAGGATGTCTTGCTGATTCCGTTCCATTGAGAACTACACTACCATGAAGGTAATCACTGAGAAGACAGCGTAGAGCCTGCAGTTCCCAGTGCTTGAAGTTTTGCTAAGAGGCACTGGTGCTACACCCGGTAGAAAGCGCAAGTAATGTCTAGTGCTACCGCACAGCTGACTTTGGATTCGTACAGTGACTGGTGCCACTTAGTGGAGAGGTTTAACAAAAGATCAGCAGCAGAGTAACCTTTCCTGAAGCCATATTGACGATCACAAAGTAGTGAGTGGTAGTCAAAAAACTCTGTCATTTGTCTTGAGATTATTGTCTCAAGCATCTTACCAGTGATTGACAGGAGTGACACTGGTCTGTAGTTGCTGATTTCTGCTCTGTTCTTCCTTTTGTGAACAGGGACTACATTTGCCTCTTTCCATAGAGAGGGCCATTTATACTGTACTAGGCAGTGCTGAAAGATGCGAGTTAGAGGTGCTGCTAGCTGGTCTGCACATCTTCTCAACAATCTTGGGCTCAACTTGTCTGGGCCTACAGCCTTTTCTTGGTCAAGCGATTTAAGAAGGAAATGCACCTCCTCCTGCCTTTTCGTCAGCACTGACAGTTTTGACACAGTTCTTGCAGCTAGCCAAGGAGGGTCCCTTGCTGGATCAGGAACTTGCATTTTGGTAGCAAAGTGTTCAGCAAAGAGATCCGCCTTCTCTTGACTACTAGTAGAGGTGGTCCCATCCTGTCGATTTACAGATGGAATGAGTTCATCAGGCAGATAACCTCTGACTCTCTCTCTCTCTCTCTCTCTCTCTGTCTGTCTGTCTCTGTCTCTGTCTCTGTCTCTGTCTCTGTCTCTGTCTCTGTCTCTGTCTGTCTCTCTCTCTCTCTCTCTCTCTCTCTCTCTCTCTCTCTCTCTCTCTGTCTCTGTCTCTGTTTGTCTCTGTCTCTGTCTCTGTCTCTGTCTCTCTCTCTCTCTCTCTCTCTCTCTCTCTCTCTCTCTCTCTCTCTCTGTCTCTGTCTCTGTCTACACAGGGTTTGACAAGGGTTAAGGATCCTAGCTTTATTGACAGCTATTTACAGGTTAAGGATTCCTAACTTTATTGGCAAGCTAAGAGCTGTTACCTACATCAGCTCATTTGAAAGCATTTTTGTTATGAGACATACAAGTAGGGAACAGGATGAAGTTGGAGCCATCTGTGGGCCAGCATTTTCATTTGATCAACTGACGTTATCTCGTTGACATCATTATGCTGTACAGAATGTGTTCCATACTCGGAGTCATCCTGGGTATGTATGATCTCAGATGGAGTGATGTTCTGGAGAAGGGTACAGCCAGAGTGAAGTTGCTGCTTTCTGCCCGTCTTGTGGCATAAAAGCTTGTTTCACGCTGTCCTCGAAGTGGATCCAAGTGTGGTATTTTGACAATTATTGGCCTTGTACGAATGTGTTCCATACTCGAGTCATCCTGGGTATGTATGATCTCTCTCTCTCTCTCTCTCTCTCTCTCTCTCTCTCTCTCTCTCTCTCTCTCTCTCTCTCTCTCTCTCTCTCTCTCTCTCTCTCTCTCTCTCTCTCTCTCTCTCTCTCTCTCTCGCTCTGAAGAGTCTGCCGCAGTGGCAGTTTGAAGTTATTATTGGCTGAACTGGGCCAGTTTATTATTGTTCCTAATACACTGAGGTGAGATGCGCTGGTGATATTACACTAGAAGTGAGATGTGCTGGTGATATTACACTGGAAGTGAGATGTGCTGGTGATATTACACTAGAAGTGAGATGTGCTGGTGATATTACACTGGAAGTGAGATGTGCTGGTGATATTACAATAGAAGTGAGATGTGCTGGTGATATTACAATAGAAGTGAGATGTGCTGGTGATATTACAATAGAAGTGAGATGTGCTGGTGATATTACAATAGAAGTGAGATGTGCTGGTGATATTACAATAGAAGTGAGATGTGCTGGTGATATTACACTAGAAGTGAGATGTGCTGGTGATATTACACTGGAAGCGAGATGTGCTGGCGATATTACAATAGAAGTGAGATGTGCTGGTGATATTACACTGGAAGCGAGATGTGCTGGCGATATTACAATAGAAGTGAGATGTGCTGGTGATATTACAATAGAAGTGAGATGTGCTGGTGATATTACAATAGAAGTGAGATGTGCTGGTGATATTACAATAGAAGTGAGATGCGCTGGTGATATTACAATAGAAGTGAGATGTGCTGGTGATATTACACTGGAAGCGAGATGTGCTGGCGATATTACAATAGAAGTGAGATGTGCTGGTGATATTACAATAGAAGTGAGATGTGCTGGTGATATTACAATAGAAGTGAGATGTGCTGGTGATATTACACTGGAAGTGAGATGTGCTGGCAATATTACAATAGAAGTGAGATGTGCTGGTGATATTACACTGGAAATGAGATGTGCTGGTGATATTACAATAGAAGTGAGATGTGCTGGTGATATTACAATAGAAGTGAGATGTGCTGGTGATATTACACTGGAAGTGAGATGTGCTGGTGATATTACACTGGAAGTGAGATGTGCTGGTGATATTACACTGGAAGTGAGATGTGCTGGTGATATTACACTGGAAGTGAGATGTGCTGGCAATATTACAATAGAAGTGAGATGTGCTGGTGATATTACACTGGAAGTGAGATGTGCTGGTGATATTACACTGGAAGTGAGATGTGCTGGCAATATTACAATAGAAGTGAGATGTGCTGGTGATATTACACTGGAAGTGAGATGTGCTGGCAATATTACAATAGAAGTGAGATGTGCTGGTGATATTACACTGGAAGTGAGATGTGCTGGCAATATTACAATAGAAGTGAGATGTGCTGGTGATATTACACTGGAAGTGAGATGTGGTGGCAATATTACAATAGAAGTGAGATGTGCTGGTGATATTACACTCAAAGTGAGATGTGCTGGTGATATTACACTCAAAGTGAGATGTGCTGGTGATATTACACTGGAAATGAGATGTGCTGGTGATATTACACTAGAAGTGAGATGTACTGGTGATATTACACTGGAAATGAGATGTGCTGGTGATATTACACTAGAAGTGAGATGTGCTGGTGATATTACACTGGAAGTGAGATGTGCTGGTGATATTACACTAGAAGTGAGATGTGCTGGTGATATTACACTGGAAGTGAGATGTGCTGGTGATATTACACTAGAAGTGAGATGTGCTGGTGATATTACACTAGAAGTGAGATGTGCTGGTGATATTACACTAGAAGTGAGATGTGCTGGTGATATTACACTAGAAGTGAGATGTGCTGGTGATATTACACTGGACATGAGATGTGCTGGTGATATTACACTGGAAGTGAGATGTGCTGGTGATATTACACTGGAAGTGAGATGTGCTGGTGATATTACACTAGAAGTGAGATGTGCTGGTGATATTACACTGGAAGTGAGATGTGCTGGTGATATTACACTGGAAGTGAGATGTGCTGGTGATATTACACTGGAAGTGAGATGTGCTGGTGATATTACACTGGAAGTGAGATGTGCTGGTGATATTACACTGGAAGTGAGATGTGCTGGTGATATTACACTAGAAGTGAGATGTGCTGGTGATATTACACTACAAGTGAGATGTGCTGGTGATATTACAATAGAAGTGAGATGTGCTGGTGATATTACACTAGAAGTGAGATATGCTGGTGATATTACACTGGAAGTGAGATGTGCTGGTGATATTACACCGGAAGTGAGATGTGCTGGTGACATTATATTAGAAGTGAGATGTGCTGGTGATGTTACACTGGAAGTGAGATGTGCTGGTGACATTACACTAGAAGTGAGATGTGCTGGTGATATTACACTGGAAGTGAGATGTGCTGGTGATATTACACTACAAGTGAGATGTGCTGGTGATATTACATTAGAAGTGAGATGTGCTGGTGATATTACACTGGAAGTGAGATGTGCTGGTGATATTACACTAGAAGTGAGATGTGCTGGTGATATTACACTGGAAGTGAGATGTGCTGGTGATATTACACTACAAGTGAGATGTGCTGGTGATATTACATTAGAAGTGAGATGTGCTGGTGATATTACACTATTAGTGAGATGTGCTGGTGATATTACACTGGAAGTGAGTTGTGCTGGTGATATTACACTGGAAGTGAGATGTGCTGGTGATATTACACTGAAAGTGAGATGTGCTGGTGATATTACACTGGAAGTGAGATGTGCTGGTGATATTACACTAGAAGTGAGATGTGCTGGTGATATTACACTGAAAGTGAGATGTGCTGGTGATATTACACTTGAAGTGAGATGTGCTGGTGATATTACACTAGAAGTGAGATGTGCTGGTGATATTACACTGGAAGTGAGATGTGCTGGTGATATTACACTCAAAGTGAGATGTGCTGGTGATATTACACTGGAAGTGAGATGTGCTGGTGATATTACACTGGAAGTGAGATGTGCTGGTGATATTACACTGGAAGTGAGATGTGCTGGTGATATTACACTAGAAGTGAGATGTGCTGGTGATATTACACTAGAAGTGAGATGTGCTGGTGATATTACACTAGAAGTGAGATGTGCTGGTGATATTACACTAGAAGTGAGATGTGCTGGTGATATTACACTAGAAGTGAGATATGCTGGTGATATTACACTGGAAGTGAGATGTGCTGGTGATATTACACCGGAAGTGAGATGTGCTGGTGATATTACACTAGAAGTGAGATGTGCTGGTGATATTACACTGGAAGTGAGATGTGCTGGTGATATTACACTAGAAGTGAGATGTCCTGGTGATATTACACTGGAAGTGAGATGTGCTGGTGATATTACACTAGAAATGAGATGTGCTGGTGATATTACACTGGAAGTGAGATGTGCTGGTGATATTACACTAGAAGTGAGATGTGCTGGTGATATTACACTGGAAGTGAGATGTGCTGGTGATATTACACTAGAAGTGAGATGTGCTGGTGATATTACACTAGAAGTGAGATGTGCTGGTGGTATTACACGAGAAGTGAGATATGCTGGTGATATTACACTGGAAGTGAGATGTGCTGGTGATATTACACCGGAAGTGAGATGTGTTGGTGATATTTCACTGGAAGTGAGATGTGCTGGTGATATTACACTGAAAGTGAGATGTGCTGGTGATATTACACTCAAAGTGAGATGTGCTGATGGTATTATACTGGAAGTGAGATGTTCTGGTGATATTACACTGGAAGTGAGATGTGCTGGTGATATTACACTGGAAGTGAAATGTGCTGGTGATATTACACTGGAAGTGAAATGTGCTGGTGATATTACACTGGAAGTGAAATGTGCTGGTGATATTACACTGGAAGTGAAATGTGCTGGTGATATTACACTGGAAGTGAAATGTGCTGGTGATATGACACTCGAGGTGAGATGTGATGGTGATATTACACTGTTGTGATCCTTGAAAGTGAGATCCTCAGTCATTAGCACTCCCAGGTCCCTCACATTATTTTTTCACTCTCTTGTACGATCAGAGTTTGTAGTATACTCAGTTCTAGTTATTATTTCCTCCAGTTTTCCATAACGGAGTAGTTGGAATTTGTCTTTATTGAACATCATATTGTTCTCCGTTGCCCAGTGGAAAACTAGGCTTATATCTTCTTGGAGGTTAACAGTGTCCTCAATATCTTCTTGGAGGTTAACAGTGTCCTCAATATCTTCTTGGAGGTTAACAGTGTCCTCAATATCTTCTTGGAGGTTAACAGTGTCCTCAATATCTTCTTGGAGGTTAACAGTGTCCTCAATATCTTCTTGGAGGTTAACAGTGTCCTCAATATCTTCTTGGAGGTTAACAGTGTCCTCAATAAATGACAGTGTTCTGCAGATCCTAGCGTCGTCTGCAAAGGATCACGCTACTGTCCCCTTTGTATTTGACTAAATAAGCCAACTGTGTATAAAAAACGTTACATCAGTAAAGATACCCAACTGTTGCACATGTGTCTTAAAAAGTACTCAGAAAAGGTGCTTTGGGCGCTTCCAGGAAGGAACCAAAAGAAAAACGTAGGAGTGTTTATGCTGTAATTGAACATTAGTATGTAAGTTTATTCAGGTATACACAAATACAGTCACATAGATTATCATACATAGCAGCAGATGTGTAGAGAACCTGGGATAACCCAAAATAGTCTGACAGAGTGACTTATTTCCATGGGGGTCCTTTGAGCCTGTTAAGGATAATCTACAAGGATTTTGCACATTTAGGATGTTATTGAGATGAATCTGAACTTAGAGTGTATGGTCTTGGGATGGGTAGTGTGCGTTCAATAGTCAGGAAGAACGCGATTCATACTCCTAAACCTACTCAGATCTAGGAGAGGATTGATTGACCAGGTGCAGTTGAATGTTCTGCGGCAAAAACTACGTGCTAGAAACATTTATATTTTAATCAAGGAATACGTCAGAAGACGTCGTAGATGAGTGATGCGCAAGAAGTGTGTTAATTTACAAATCCTGCTGCTCTTAGACTACATTTCGGCTGCAGATGTAGAAATAACTGTTCTTAATACGGGACGTATATGTGCTTTTAATTCCTCGAACTGTGTTTGCTTTGAGAAGCTGTTAGAGTTAGTTGCTTTACTGCTCTGCCAGTCCATGTCCGCGGACACGCTCAGAAGATGTAAGTCAGTAACTCACCCTCACTCCTTTTAATTAAGTTAGAGATGGCTTGTTTTATCCAATTGTGATAATTAGTCATCTGATTTGCAAAGTATCATCATATAGCTCATTCACGGAGGTACGTTGTACATTTAATAACATGCATGTGTTGTTTTTTTAGGGATGTTGATAACATTACTCACAAAGGGTTGTGGTTAGACATATCGGTATGTGCTATGAGGGCAGAGTGGACATTGGTCATTTGCATATAAGCCTTATATAAACACTATAAAGACTGGTGCTTGTGTGGACGTCGTAAATGTTGCATCAGTTGGTGGTTGTGTGAACGCTGTCAAGGTTTCTCATCAGCTGGTGAAGAGAAACCAGTCGATAACGTTCCCATAGTGACGTTCGCTTTCCCTTAAATCGATTGAATGTAGGTCTCTTACTGCTTGGCTAATTTTTATAGACATTCTCAACAGGGTAGCAGAGCAGAGCAGAGTAGAACAGAGCAGAGCAGACTTGTAGAGAACCTCCAGTGTTCCCCCGGCCCTCGAACTGAGGCCATCACCAACGAGCAGACACATAACAGTGGTCTAGACCCCGCGTGGGTGTAGTGAGCAGCGTTAGCCCCAATATGGTTAAGTGCCACTTTATAGGTACTGACAACGTCAAGTTGGGTCCTCCCCATACACCCCCCCCCACTACAGTGCATGAGGTTGTACGGGAGACACGCCATAATCGGTAATAAGTCTCGCCTACTCTAACCTAGGCCTACACTCTTTCGGGATCTCGAGATTCCTCATCACGCTAAGAAGATCCGTGTCATAAATCTGCCCTGAAAAAACTAGTACGCAGAACAAGCCTTCACAGGACAACATTTCGCTCTAACCTAGAGCGAAACGATGTCTAGAGAGAGAGTCTTGTTATGCATACACATCTTAAAACACATAACTGTCAGAGTTATGAACTTCAGACAATTACTTTTAAACTCTAAACATCAACGTGAACTCTGAAGCATGTCAACATCATCTCTGTCTACGTCGTCCTGAACAGAGGTTCCTAAATAACAACGAAGAGTTCTTGATTAAAGGAACTGGAACTATTATTTCCCTGTAATCAATACAGGGGAACTAGTAGTATTGATTACAGTGAAATAATAGTTTCCCTGTAATCAATACAGGGAAATAATACATTCCACAACATATGTATGACCCCTACAGATTTAGTGCCTCCCCATCTATGTTAATAAGTTTTCACTCTGAAAGTGCAAATTTTCTGAAGGATAAATACACACTTTTACATCATTGTTCCATACATTTTTTTTTCAATCAATGTTTTTGTCCATCGTGGTGAAAAACTTAATCTAAGTTACACTTTTCCCTGTGTTAGATGGGTGGTATTGATGGAAGAGAGGGGAAAACAATAAAAAAAGAGTGTGATGAGAGGGGAAACTTGGCCATTGAGCAACTCTGCCACAACTCTCATCCATCAAAAGTTATTAGGGAAAGAAAGTTGATCGGTGGTGAATAGAGGGGGGAAAAAATAGTTAAAAGTGGGTGACTCAGCCAGCGGGAAGACTGACCGAATGCAGGAGGAAATTAATGGAATAAATTAAACAGATTTCTGGGAAAATATTTCTTCTGTGTTGTGAGAAAATTATGTCCTTGATGTTGTGTTTTTGTCTCACGATTTTCAATGTTATCCTGAGACTGAAAAGAGACGAAAATTGAATGGAGGAATTCTGGATAATCTATTAGGCAGTGTTAGTTTAGAAAGACACGTTAGCAAACACTGGGACATATTTATTAGCAAACGTTTCCATCATGGAAGTGATCAAGGTCCCTGGACCGAAATGTTTTCTTAAAAATATGTCCTAGCGTTTTCTTAAATGTTTTTCTAAATCAATTTGTCTGTTGAGAAATGGCATTTCCAGTTAAGTTTAAATATAGGAAAACTTAACTTAAAGACAGCTCATTGCCTGCACAGCCGCCCCTGCAGACGAGGTCTTGAGAAGCTGTCGAAGTCATCTCTCAACGGCCTGTAAAGACTTATAATTTGTAAGATTATAAATTACCCCTAGGGGGTGTTATGTCAGCATATTTCATTCACTGATTGCTGACAAATTGCATACTTGTTTGGACTCAAAAGTCCGCACCTTACTGCCGACTATAGGTTGATTACAAACTCCTTGCGACTCAAGAACTGCGCAGTCCCCCGTACTACAAGAAATTCGTAACCTACCTTGCTCTTGTAGCGTGAGCTATGGTGTTCTTCACACCTTCGACAGATGTCGGTGACTAGATAGAAGCTGAAGTGTCCTTGGATGTCCACGTCTTCCATAGTCTAGGAATACGCACACTGGTACACTATGTTCCACAAGATTTGTCTTTATTGTTCACAATCTTATCACTAAAGAAGCTGATCACACTTCTCTTAAGTGTTTATTGTGTTTTATGAGACACTTTGTTCACACTAACGCACAGATCGTTCTTTGTTGGTTATCCTGGCGTCAGTGTCACTCTCAGTAGAGTCAAAAGTAATCTGAAGATGCCACAGCACCCCACGCCGTCACTGCCCCCACAAAGGAAAAGCTGACATAGTACCTTTGCTTCCTTGCAACTTCCTCCATGAGGCAAAGCAGAATGTTTGATTCTTGCTGTCTTAAACATAGACAACAATGTCCACTATCTTTACTATGGTAATAAAGTGGGAGCAGGATTTTCCTTAATTGTCTTGCTAAGGTAAGAGATGAACTGTCTTTTATTAAGCTACACTTTGCAACACTGGACTGCAAGGAGCGTCGAGCCACGTCACATACTGGTACTGCATCTGGGGTCAATTACTCGCTGTAGCAGTAAACAAGATATTTGCCCCTTCTGAGAGGGCTGGGCCCCTCAGGGCTGAAAGGGGCTGAAGGAGGCTGATACCCCCCTCCTGGAGAAATTTTCTCCACATTGTCGGTATCTATTATCAAGAATTATACCAGGCATAGTGTTGATGACCTACCAGGCCGTTTTTAACCTCCCAAGTCCCCAAAAAACAATAAGTTCTGGAATGATCTAACATTATTTTACGAGACTATTAGGATTTTAAGACGGCTCTGATGGGGCTTATGCATTGTGCACAATGCAAATACGTATCTGTAGGCCTAAGACTTAGTGTTTACAAAGACTTAAGCTGGGTCTAGGAAAGAAGTGGACGGCAGCATCACCCATCTTCCTTCTCTCAGCAAGGGAGGGAGAAGTTCCAGCCAGGGAGGGAGAAGTTCCAGCCAGGGAGGGAGAAGTTCCAACCTTTACGTAGCGTAAAAAAAAAAAGGGATACCACTGGCGGGGTTAGAACCCGCGATCAGAGAGTCATAAAACTCCAGACCGACGCGTTAGCCACTGGACCAACTGGCTACAATAAGATTCATCCAACTAGGTATAATTCTACACCATATGAAGGTTAGCATAGGCACCTCTGTGACCACAAATGCAAGTTTTTACAGACGAATCTCCAGCTAACGTGTCCGTGACGTCTTATTCACCAGGAAGCAAGACAGTGTCTCCTAACAGGGGTCTCTACTGGTGACAGTTTACAAAATAACAGCGTCAGGAGACACTTGTCCTGTTTCCTGACCAACACTCCGCCACCACCACCTACAAAAGTGAATTTAAAAACGCGAGACAAAAACAAAAGAGAACAAACGTTCATTTCGCAACGTGAAGCTTTAAATAAAAGTTAAAAAGAGTAGAATTAAGCGAAATTTACTGCCAGTCATTAGATGATGGTGTTTAAGTTATTCGGGAAGTATTGTCTGACGCGGATCTTAAATGACTCAATAAGTACTTAAGCATACGCTGGTCTCACCAATATAGGCTCCCTCCACGTACGCAGGCTAAAGTAACCCTGCGTCTGATGCAATGATTTTGAAAACCGACACATTGAAGAATGAAGCACTTGTGCAACATTTGCGAATCTTTTATGAGGAAACGTGTCGCCAGCCAGTGGTTTCTTTATTCCAGTACCGAGAACACGCCACTGGCTTCAGTCCAGTACCGAGAACACGCCACTGGCTTCAGTCCAGTACTGAGAAGACGCCACTGGCCTCAGTCCAGTACCGAGAAGACGCCACTGGCTTCAGTCCAGTACAGAGAAGACGCCACTGGCTTCAGTCCAGTACCGAGAACACGCCACTGGCTTCGGTCCAGTACCGAGAACACGCCACTGGCTTCAGTCCAGTACCGAGAACACGCCACTGGCTTCAGTCCAGGACCGAGAACACGCCACTGGCTTCAGTCCAGTACTGAGAAGACGCCACTGGCTTCAGTCCAGTACCGAGAAGACGCCACTGGCTTCAGTCCAGTACCGAGAAGACGCCACTGGCTTCAGTCCAGTACCGAGAACACGCCACTGGCTTCAGTCCAGTACCGAGAACACGCCACTGGCTTCAGTCCAGTACCGAGAACACGCCACTGGCTTCAGTCCAGTACCGAGAAGACGCCACTGGCTTCAGTCCAGTACTGAGAAGACGCCACTGGCTTCAGTCCAGTACCGAGAAGACGCCACTGGCTTCAGTCCAGTACCGAGAAGACGCCACTGGCTTCAGTCCAGTACCGAGAACACGCCACTGGCTTCAGTCCAGTACTGAGAAGACGCCACTGGCTTCAGTCCAGTACCGAGAAGACGCCACTGGCTTCAGTCCAGTACCGAGAAGACGCCACTGGCTTCGGTCCAGTACCGAGAACACGCCACTGGCTTCAGTCCAGTACCGAGAAGACGCCACTGGCTTCAGTCCAGTACCGAGAAGACGCCACTGGCTTCGGTCCAGTACCGAGAACACGCCACTGGCTTCAGTCCAGTACCGAGAAGACGCCACTGGCTTCGGTCCAGTACCGAGAACACGCCACTGGCTTCAGTCCAGTACTGAGAAGACGCCACTGGCTTCAGTCCAGTACCGAGAAGACGCCACTGGCTTCAGTCCAGTGCTGAGAAGACGCCACTGGCTTCAGTCCAGTACCGAGAACACGCCACTGGCTTCGGTCCAGTACCGAGAACACGCCACTGGCTTCAGTCCAGTACCGAGAACACGCCACTGGCTTCAGTCCAGGACCGAGAACACGCCACTGGCTTCAGTCCAGTACTGAGAAGACGCCACTGGCTTCAGTCCAGTACCGAGAAGACGCCACTGGCTTCAGTCCAGTACCGAGAAGACGCCACTGGCTTCAGTCCAGTACCGAGAACACGCCACTGGCTTCAGTCCAGTACCGAGAACACGCCACTGGCTTCAGTCCAGTACCGAGAACACGCCACTGGCTTCAGTCCAGTACCGAGAAGACGCCACTGGCTTCAGTCCAGTACTGAGAAGACGCCACTGGCTTCAGTCCAGTACCGAGAAGACGCCACTGGCTTCAGTCCAGTACCGAGAAGACGCCACTGGCTTCAGTCCAGTACCGAGAACACGCCACTGGCTTCAGTCCAGTACAGAGAAGACGCCACTGGCTTCAGTCCAGTACCGAGAAGACGCCACTGGCTTCAGTCCAGTACCGAGAAGACGCCACTGGCTTCGGTCCAGTACCGAGAACACGCCACTGGCTTCAGTCCAGTACCGAGAAGACGCCACTGGCTTCAGTCCAGTACCGAGAAGACGCCACTGGCTTCGGTCCAGTACCGAGAACACGCCACTGGCTTCAGTCCAGTACCGAGAAGACGCCACTGGCTTCGGTCCAGTACCGAGAACACGCCACTGGCTTCAGTCCAGTACTGAGAAGACGCCACTGGCTTCAGTCCAGTACCGAGAAGACGCCACTGGCTTCAGTCCAGTGCTGAGAAGACGCCACTGGCTTCAGTCCAGTACCGAGAACACGCCACTGGCTTCGGTCCAGTACCGAGAACACGCCACTGGCTTCAGTCCAGTACCGAGAACACGCCACTGGCTTCAGTCCAGTACCGAGAACACGCCACTGGCTTCAGTCCAGTACTGAGAAGACGCCACTGGCTTCAGTCCAGTACCGAGAAGACGCCACTGGCTTCAGTCCAGTACCGAGAACACGCCACTGGCTTCAGTCCAGTACCGAGAACACGCCACTGGCTTCAGTCCAGTACCGAGAACACGCCACTGGCTTCAGTCCAGTACCGAGAACACGCCACTGGCTTCAGTCCAGTACCGAGAAGACGCCACTGGCTTCAGTCCAGTACTGAGAAGACGCCACTGGCTTCAGTCCAGTACCGAGAAGACGCCACTGGCTTCAGTCCAGTACCGAGAACACGCCACTGGCTTCAGTCCAGTACCGATAACATGCCACTGGCTTCAGTCCAGTACTGAGAAGACGCCACTGGCTTCAGTCCAGTACCGAGAAGACGCCACTGGCTTCAGTCCAGTACCGACAAGACGCCACTGGCTTCGGTCCAGTACCGAGAACACGCCACTGGCTTCAGTCCAGTACCGAGAAGACGCCACTGGCTTCAGTCCAGTACCGAGAAGACGCCACTGGCTTCGGTCCAGTACCGAGAACACGCCACTGGCTTCAGTCCAGTACCGAGAAGACGCCACTGGCTTCGGTCCAGTACCGAGAACACGCCACTGGCTTCACTCCAGTACTGAGAAGGCGCCACTGGCTTCAGTCCAGTACCGAGAAGACGCCACTGGCTTCAGTCCAGTACCGAGAACACGCCCCTGGCTTCAGTCCAGTACCGAGAACACGCCACTGGCTTCAGTCCAGTACTGAGAAGACGCCACTGGCTTCAGTCCAGTACCGAGAAGACGCCACTGGCTTCAGTCCAGTACCGAGAAGACGCCACTGGCTTCGGTCCAATACCGAGAACACGCCACTGGCTTCAGTCCAGTACCGAGAAGACGCCACTGGCTTCGGTCCAGTACCGAGAACACGCCACTGGCTTCAGTCCAGTACCGAGAAGACGCCACTGGCTTCGGTCCAGTACCGAGAACACGCCACTGGCTTCAGTCCAGTACCGAGAAGACGCCACTGGCTTCAGTCCAGTACCGAGAACACGCCACTGGCTTCAGTCCAGTACCGAGAACACGCCACTGGCTTCAGTCCAGTACCGAGAAGACGCCACTGGCTTCAGTCCAGTACCGAGAAGACGCCACTGGCTTCAGTCCAGTACCGAGAACACGCCACTGGCTTCGGTCCAGTACCGAGAACACGCCACTGGCTTCAGTCCAGTACCGAGAACACGCCACTGGCTTCTGTCCAGTACCGAGAACACGCCACTGGCTTCAGTCCAGTACTGAGAAGACGCCACTGGATTCAGTCCAGTACTGAGAAGACGCCACTGGATTCAGTCCAGTATTGAGAACACGCCACTGGCTTCGGTCCAGTACCGAGAACACGCCACTGGCTTCAGTCCAGTACTGAGAAGACGCCACTGGATTCAGTCCAGTACTGAGAAGACGCCACTGGATTCAGTCCAGTACTGAGAACACGCCACTGGCTTCAGTCCAGTACCGAGAACACGCCACTGGCTTCAGTCCAGTACAGAGAAGACGCCACTGGCCTCAGTCCAGTACCGAGAACACGCCACTGGCTTCAGTCCATTACCGAGAACACGCCACTGGCTTCAGTCCAGTACCGAGAACACGCCACTGGCTTCAGTCCAGTACAGAGAAGACGCCACTGGCCTCAGTCCAGTACCGAGAACACGCCACTGGCTTCAGTCCAGTACAGAGAAGACGCCACTGGCCTCAGTCCAATACCGAGAACACGCCACTGGCTTCAGTCCAGTACCGAGAACACGCCACTGGCTTCAGTCCAGTACAGACAAGACGCCACTGGCTTCAGTCCAGTACAGAGAACACGCCACTGGCCTCAGTCCAGTACCGAGAACACGCCACTGGCTTCAGTCCAGTACAGAGAACACGCCACTGGCTTCAGTCCAGTACCGAGAACACGCCACTGGCTTCAGTCCAGTACAGACAAGACGCCACTGGCTTCAGTCCAGTACAGAGAACACGCCACTGGCCTCAGTCCAGTACCGAGAACACGCCACTGGCTTCAGTCCAGTACAGAGAACACGCCACTGGCTTCGGTCCAGTACAGAGAACACGTTACTGGCTTCAGTCCAGTACCGAGAACACGCCACTGGCTTCAGTCCAGTACCGAGAAGACGCCACTGGCTTCAGTCCAGTACCGAGAACACGCCACTGGCTTCAGTCCAGTACCGAGAACACGCCACTGGCCTCAGTCCAGTACCGAGAACACGCCACTGGCTTCAGTCCAGTACCGAGAAGACGCCACTGGCTTCAGTCCAGTACCGAGAACACGCCACTGGCTTCAGTCCAGTACCGAGAACACGCCACTGGCTTCAGTCCAGTACCGAGAAGACGCCACTGGCTTCAGTCCAGTACCGAGAAGACGCCACTGGCTTCAGTCCAGTACCGAGAACACGCCACTGGCTTCGGTCCAGTACCGAGAACACGCCACTGGCTTCGGTCCAGTACCGAGAACACGCCACTGGCTTCGGTCCAGTACCGAGAACACGCCACTGGCTTCGGTCCAGTACCGAGAAGACGCCACTGGCTTCGGTCCAGTACCGAGAACACGCCACTGGCTTCAGTCCAGTACCGAGAACACGCCACTGGCTTCAGTCCAGTACCGAGAAGACGCCACTGGCTTCAGTCCAGTACCGAGAACACGCCACTGGCTTCAGTCCAGTACCGAGAACACGCCACTGGCTTCAGTCCAGTACCGAGAAGACGCCACTGGCTTCAGTCCAGTACCGAGAAGACGCCACTGGCTTCAGTCCAGTACCGAGAACACGCCACTGGCTTCGGTCCAGTACCGAGAACACGCCACTGGCTTCAGTCCAGTACCGAGAACACGCCACTGGCTTCGGTCCAGTACCGAGAACACGCCACTGGCTTCAGTCCAGTACTGAGAAGACGCCACTGGATTCAGTCCAGTACTGAGAAGACGCCACTGGATTCAGTCCAGTATTGAGAACACGCCACTGGCTTCGGTCCAGTACCGAGAACACGCCACTGGCTTCGGTCCAGTACCGAGAACACGCCACTGGCTTCAGTCCAGTACTGAGAAGACGCCACTGGATTTAGTCCAGTACTGAGAAGACGCCACTGGATTCAGTCCAGTACTGAGAACACGCCACTGGCTTCAGTCCAGTACCGAGAACACGCCACTGGCTTCAGTCCAGTACAGAGAAGACGCCACTGGCCTCAGTCCAGTACCGAGAACACGCCACTGGCTTCAGTCCAGTACAGAGAAGACGCCACTGGCCTCAGTCCAGTACCGAGAACACGCCACTGGCTTCAGTCCAGTACCGAGAACACGCCACTGGCTTCAGTCCAGTACCGAGAACACGCCACTGGCTTCAGTCCAGTACAGAGAAGACGCCACTGGCCTCAGTCCAGTACCGAGAACACGCCACTGGCTTCAGTCCAGTACAGAGAAGACGCCACTGGCCTCAGTCCAGTACCGAGAACACGCCACTGGCTTCAGTCCAGTACCGAGAACACGCCACTGGCTTCAGTCCAGTACAGACAAGACGCCACTGGCTTCAGTCCAGTACAGAGAAGACGCCACTGGCCTCAGTCCAGTACCGAGAACACGCCACTGGCTTCAGTCCAGTACAGAGAAGACGCCACTGGCTTCAGTCCAGTACCGAGAACACGCCACTGGCTTCGGTCCAGTACCGAGAACACGCCACTGGCTTCAGTCCAGTACCGAGAACACGCCACTGGCTTCAGTCCAGTACCGAGAACACGCCACTGGCTTCAGTCCAGTACCGAGAACACGCCACTGGCTTCAGTCCAGTACCGAGAACACGCCACTGGCTTCAGTCCAGTACAGAGAAGACGCCACTGGCCTCAGTCCAGTACCGAGAACACGCCACTGGCTTCAGTCCAGTACCGAGAACACGCCACTGGCTTCAGTCCAGTACCGAGAACACGCCACTGGCTTCAGTCCAGTACCGAGAACACGCCACTGGCTTCAGTCCAGTACAGAGAAGACGCCACTGGCTTCAGTCCAGTACCGAGAACACGCCACTGGCTTCAGTCCAGTACCGAGAACACGCCACTGGCTTCAGTTCAGTACCGAGAACACGCCACTGGCTTTAGTCCAGTACCGAGAACACGCCACTGGCTTCAGTCCAGTACAGAGAAGACGCCATTGGCTTCAGTCCAGTACCGAGAAGACGCCACTGGCTTCGGTCCAGTACAGAGAAGACGCCACTGGTCTCAGTCCAGTACCGAGAAGACGCCACTGGCTTCGGTCCAGTACAGAGAAGACGCCACTGGCCTCAGTCCAGTACCGAGAAGACGCCACTGGCTTCGGTCCAGTACAGAGAAGACGCCACTGGCCTCAGTCCAGTACAGAGAAGACGCCACTGGCTTCGGTCCAGTACCGAGAAGACGCCACTGGCCTCAGTCCAGTACAGAGAAGACGCCACTGGCTTCAGCCCAGTACCGAGAAGACGCCACTGGCCTCAGTCCAGTACAGAGAAGACGCCACTGGCTTCAGTCCAGTACTGAGAAGACGCCACTTGCCTCAGTCCAGTACAGAGAAGACGCCACTGGCTTCAGTCCAGTACCGAGAACACGCCACTGGCCTCCGTCCAGTACAGAGAAGACGCCACTGGCTTCAGTCCAGTACTGAGAAGACGCCACTGGCCTCAGTCCAGTACAGAGAAGACGCCACTGGCTTCAGTCCAGTACCGAGAACACGCCACTGGCCTCAGTCCAGTACAGAGAAGACGCCACTGGCTTCAGTCCATTACTGAGAAGACGCCACTGGCCTCAGTCCAGTACAGAGAAGACGCCACTGGCTTCAGTCCAGTACCGAGAAGACGCCACTGGCCTCAGTCCAGTACAGAGAAGACGCCACTGGCTTCAGTCCAGTACTGAGAAGACGCCACTGGATTCAGTCCAGTACCGAGAAGACGGCACTGGATTCAGTCCAGTTCCGAGAAGACGGCACTGGATTCAGTCCAGTACAGAGAAGACGCCACTGGCTTCAGTCCAGTACCGAGAAGACGCCACTGGATTCAGTCCAGTACAGAGAAGACGCCACTGGATTCAGTCCAGTACCGAGAAGACGCCACTGGCTTCAGTGCAGTGCCGAGAAGACGGCACTGGATTCAGTCCAGTACCGAGAAGACGCCACTGGATTCAGTCCAGTACCGAGAAGACGGCACTGGATTCAGTCCAGTACCGAGAAGACGCAACTGGCTTCAGTCCAGTACCGAGATGGCGCCACTAGCCTCAGTCCAGTACAGATAACACGCCACTGGCTTCCGTCCAGTACCGAGAAGACGGCACTGGATTCAGTCCATTACCGAGAAGACGACACTGGCTTTAGTCCAGTACCGAGAAGACGCCACTGCCCTCAGTCCAGTACAGAGAACACGCCACTGCCCTCAGTCCAGTGCTGAGAAGACGCCACTGGATTCAGTCCAGTGCCGAGAAGACGGCACTGGCTTCAGTCCAGTACCGAGAAGACGCCACTGGATTCAGTCCAGTACAGAGAAGACGCCACTGGATTCAGTCCAGTACCGACAAGACGGCACTGGCTTCAGTCTAGTACCGGGAAGACGCCACTGGCTGACGGAACGTGTCCTCGGTTAAGATACCCAGATTCTGCATATGTGTCTCATTCTTCAACTAACATTGTATAATGATAGTCACTGTATAATGATAGTCACTGTATAATGATAGTTCACTCCTAAATCCTATAACACCGCTACAAGTATTCTAAACACAATTAAGTGATCATTTATCACAATCATAAGAGCCACATAATACGAGGTATTACACGGATGGGAGGGTTCGAAAGAGAACCTTCATATAATTTAGCACCACTGCAATAATTTCCGAGAAACAATTACCTTCAGAGCATCATGTCTTGCATTTAGGAGATGACAGAGGCACGCATCATGTTTTGTAATACTAATGAGCTGTTTATATTCATAGCTGTGACGCCCTGATACAATTATACTTATACCAAGTGTGACAAAGACCGTAGCTTAGTGGGTGGAAGTAGGTGGGTGAGTGTGAGAGTACATGGGGGATAGTGTGGGAGTACATGGGTGGAAGTAAATGGGTGAGTGTGGGATTACATGGGTGTGAGTGTGAAGGTACCTGGGTGAAAGTGTAAAGGTACACTGGCTTGAGAGAGAGTACACGGGTGAGAGAGTGAGAGTACTAGGAACAACCACGACTGGGAGAGATCACAAGGACAAATACGTGAACCTCTGAAAAGCAAATACGGTAGCGAATAAGATCACACTTTTGCAAACCTGTTATTTACTAACACTAGTAAATACTGGGACACAAGTTATGGAGTCAGAGACTACTAAACAATCTGTTCCAATCATCTACAACTTAGAAAGATTTTCCAGTGTACCAGGGTAAAATTAGAGTGCAAGGTACCTTTCTACAATGGTAGTCTGGTCTAACGAGACAGATGTGCCAGTGATAGTCTATACATTTTGGTACTCTGGCATACTGCACTGTGTGGGAAAAGGTGTTCCACCGGTATCAAAGGTGTTCCACCTTTGATACCGGTGTATAGTGGTGCGATATAAATTCTACGCCGTTGAAAAAAAAAATCAGTACTGCCAGGAGGACAAAGTGGTAGGAAACTTAAGTGAATTAATTAGTTACGATATTCTTGCGTCTAGTTTCTGCCCTGATCCATCAGCGGACACTTATTTAATTTTAGATACAGAAAAAATTAGAGTACATCCCTTTACCTGCTGCAAGACGAATTTTGACCTAAGGATATTTTGGTAAAAATCATAACCTGTCGTTGTAGGATTCTTGCTCTAGGTGTGATTTATTTAATGACAACATCCGGCCGGAGCTACGCAATTTAAGTGAAAAATCCAGAGGTAGTAATTCCTATTCTATGAGTACAGGATTGCCAGATACTCTCATTTCTAGGCCTGAAGAAATGACGTTATTTATCGTAATGTGTGTCCAATTACCGACAATATGTTAGGTAAAAGGCCACATGTGAAACTAATGCGACATTTTACTGTGGCAAAGCTCTTGGAGAGCGAAACATTGCACAACAAAACGCCGCATTAGTTGTACATGTGTCCTTTTACCTAATGTTTATGTCAATTGTCCTTCATTCTCTTTACCAAACATTTAACCCTTAAACTGTACTAACGTAAATCTACTTTCACTCGCTTAGTGCTCCGAACGTACATTTTTTTACGTTCAAACGTAGATCTACATTTCTTACATAAGAAAGCATGAAAAATCGAACGTAGATCTACATGAACTCTACGGGAACTGGTAAGGGTGTCTTGGGATGAATACAGATGTTTTAGCATCTAAATGTTTACGTGAGCAAGTGTTTGTGTAACACAACTCTTCTCTTGGAGGACACTTGGCGGTAACTAAGACAGTGGTTACGACATCTACAAAGTTTTTTTTTGGCTAGGCTTCAGGAAAAGTGTAATAAGATTTATTAAACCCGTCATGAATGTCATGTGGTGGTTAAACCTGGACATTTCATGACGTCGGCACAATTGTACCAAATTCTGGCTTTTGAGGAACCATTTGCTGAATTAATGATGGTTTGTGTATGCCTTAGTGAAGGTCAGGGGATATTTGTAGTGATGAACAAGGCCACAAGGTACCTTAAAACAGTACCTATGAGAATAATAAACGCCAAAATAATATTAAAGGCACCTGTAAGATTTTTTTTATTCATTTTTGTTTTGTCCTGGTCTATACAAACCGACAAAGACTCCAGCTTTAAGGGCTGCAGGGAAGTTTTAACTTTTCTTATGATAAAACAAGGTGTCTAGTCAGTATATTATCTTCAACACACAGAAACTCAGAACTCTTTCACCAAACGTTGAAAACCTTGATGAGAACCTAGTGTTTGAATTTTCCCACAGCCTTTCACTGCTGATTTTTGCCATCTGACTGTACAGGATGCTTTTGAGTTTAGTCCTATTTAAGTAATATCACTATTATGCCTTAAGAGACCCAAATCAGTTACAAGAGAGGGTTGGCACAATAGTGATACGTTAAATAATGGACCATAATCTTTAGGTAAGACTTAAAATGATACAAGTCGCTGGGAAAAAAATTGAAGAAAGACTAGGACAAAATGAAGGATTGATAAACAAAAACTACACTATATTCCTCTTCAAACTAAGACACAGTGATGGTGCAGGAACCCGCCTCTGGATATACCTCACAAGCACAGTGTTCCTGGACCTTCGACGGCGGTGTAGAGGATCTCCTGTTACAACTATCTGATCTGTTCCTTGAGTAAAGCATCAGGTAGTAAAGTATATCACATTAATCAGATTTTATTTTATAATGGAGGCCATATTTCCACTTTCCGCAAATGTGACAACTGAGCCGGATGCCTTGGAGAAGTCCATGGTATGGAGGTATCACTACCAGTATTTTTTTTGTAACTCCATTTGGGATGCACAATGCTACAGTTATGTTTCAATAATTCATGCTGTTTGGGTGTTGGAGGGAGTTGAGGCCTCTTTTGTTGACTTAGTTGTTGCTGACTACTGAGGTTAAGTCTGTGCTGAGATTAGACTTACGATTAAAGTTCTACAACCTACCTGATTTTATTTAAATCTAAATTTGGAAAATCAATAGTCTTTTGTGAGTCATGAGGGGCACAGTCACTTGGAAAATATATCAAAATTCAATAAAAGATTTAAAACCATGCCATAAAAATCACTCCAGAAATTTTTGAGGATGGTGGGAGTAAATGAAAATGCTCATACCTACTCCTTAATGAACACGGAGATTCATCGTGTGAGTCAAATGAATTCATTGATGACTCTTTGTAATGATCAAGGAGTTAAGTCCATGAATTAACTTTAGTATCATTAGGATGACAGAGAATTCAGTTTGACACAGATAATTATAGTTTGACACAGATGATTATAGTTTGACACAGATGATTATAGTTAGGTCGTATTTCTATTTCAAGATTAGAAGACAGAGGTTCGAGCCTTCTCTACTTGTTGAACTTATTTCATTTTTGTGCATGTGGTGGGATATTAATGGTGGTCATGGTACACGAAATCGTAATGACACGATTGCAAGTAAACCATACCACGGGTGGGGGTAGAACCCGCGACCAGAGAGTCATAAAACTCCAGATAGACGCGTTAGCCACTGGACCAGCTGGTTACAATAAGATTCATCCAACTAGTTATATTTATATACCATGCTATACTGAGCTGGCTATGGTGTAGAGATATACCTAGTTGGATGAATCTTATTGTAACCAGCTGGCTCAGTGGCTAACGCGTCGGTCTGGAGTTTTATGACTCTCTGACCGTGGGTTCTATCTCCACCCGTGCTATGGTTTGGTGATGGTTGTGGTAGTAGGTATAATAATAGTGGTGGTGGTTGTTGCAATAGCGGTAGTAATTGTGGTGATGGCTGTGGTAATTATGATAGTGATATTGATTTCAGTGGTGGCGAGTGTAGTAACAGGGGTAGGGGCAGTGAAGGTGAAGGTAGTGATTGTACTGATAGTAGTAATAGTGGTAGTGGTGGTGAGAGAAGTGATGGTGGTAGTGGAGGTGAGAGTAGTAATGGTGGTAGTGGTAGTGGAGGTGAGAGCAGTGATGGTGGTAGTGGTAGTGGAGGTGAGAGTAGTGATGATGGTAGTGGTAGTGGAGGTGAGAGTAGTGATGGTGGTAGTGGTAGTGGAGGTGAGAGTAGTGATGGTGGTAGTGGTAGTGGAGGTGAGAGTAGTGATGGTGGTAGTGGTAATGGAGGTGAGGGTAGTGATGGTGGTAGTGGTAGTGGTGGTGAGAGTAGTGATGGTGGTAGTGGTAGTGGAGGTGAGAGTAGTGATGGTGGTAGTGGTAATGGAGGTGAGGGTAGTGATGGTGGTAGTGGTAGTGGTGGTGAGAGTAGTGATGGTGGTATTGGTAGTGATGGTGAGAGTAGTGATGGTGGTAGTGGTAATGGAGGTAAAGGTTTTGATGGTGGTAGTGGTGGTGACCGTGGTGTTTGTGGTGACAGGTGAGAATGACAGACTGTGAAGAAAGTGACGATGATAAAGACAGATGATGGTGAGGGAGGGAGACACGATACTCGGGAAAGATCTATCTTCTATCCTGGCAGGGGATTGATGATACGGATCTATCCCGGTAGGGGACTGATGATACAGATCTATCCCGGTAAGGAATTGATGATACGGATCTATCCTGGTAGGGGATTGATGATACGGATCTATCCTGGTAGGGGATTGATGATACGGATCAATCCCAGTTGAGGACAGAGGAGAATCAAGGTTCTATACCAGCAGAGGAGAGTTATGGAAGTGTCAATACAGAGGATAGAGGGTCGTCACAAATCTATTTCTAAAGTGGATAGAAGATAGTCACGAATCCATAGCAGCAGAATATAGCTAGGGATCTATCTCAGAAAAGGATAGTGGATAGTCACAGATCTGTCTCAGAAGAAGATAGTAAAGGATCAGTCCCAGTTGATTTCAGGGTAAACTTCACTAATCCACTCCAGCATATTATATTCACTATACTATTCTGGAATAAATTCTGGAATTAGTATATTGAGGGGACATTGAACTGTCCTCTTTTAAGGGCTTCTTTTGAGAGTATATAGTCTCATGAGCCCTGCATTCTTAAGGTAAATCTTCTAACATACAAAGGATCTTTTCTAAGCTTCAGAACGCAGCGCATTCCATCAGTGGTTGCGAGAAAAAAGTACGATGACATCGATACCATGCCTAACCCTTCTAGGGTAGGGTAGGTGCCTGAGCCCGAGCCTTTACCTCATAAGACTGTCATTCCCATTTGCCCCTTTGGGGCGGGGATGGCAGACCAGAGAGGCCTAGCTTGTGGCTAGACCTGGGGACAGTTGGTCCCAAAGATGAGGAGGTGCTTGTGCCTCCTCCCATGGGAGACTTAGGTCTCAGACACTCCCTAAAGAGGGAGCCAAGGCCGGGCCACCACTTGGAAAAGGCCCGGGCCGGGAGAATACCGGCTAATCTTTAATAATAATAATAAGTACGATGAGCTTTCACACCAATAGACAATGCCAGACTAAACACAGGTATAATGCTCTCTCACTTGGTCGGATTTCTGAGCTCATTCGCCGCTTCATTGCTAAAAGAATGATCCACTTAGCATGACTTCCATCACTGTCAAGAACATTGGAACAAGGAGGAACACACAACCTTAATTTTTAAAGGGGTGGAGGGGTAAACAGCGGAAGGCGTCGGTCATGTGACCAAAAGCTCCAGTTGCAGGTCATCAGGAAACACTTGTCCTCTTTCCTGACTAATCTTACCGAACCTAACTCAACACAGTGAATCTGAAGCTGGTATTCATGCAGCAAATGTGAATCACGTTATAGACTATTTGTGGGAGCTGTTCTAGGACCCTCAAACATTGTATCAATGAACATAAGTATGTTTGCCAAAGGGACGATTTCCGCAATTCCTTCACAACACATTGGAACACACAACCATCTCATGGACTGCCAGAAAGTCAGGCATGTCTTCTAAGAGTTAAATTTTCGCCAGAGGCTCTGGTGAGAATTATCTCTCATTCCTGGAGATAAATGGTATAAAATACCAAGACAATGGAAAAATAAACACAGAAGCAGTATAATGTGATCCTTTATTGACAACGTTTCGCCCACGCAGTGGGTTTTATCAAGTCACAAACAGATCTGGTCTGTTTATTTGCTCAAAACACAGGCAGTTTTACGATCTCTGAAATACTGTCCAACACCTCGCTCAAAACACAGGCAGTTTTACGATCTCTGAAATACTTACCCAACTCATCAGACCTCAGCAGACAACAATCATCACGTAACTTCGTCCTCCAGCATGTATAGCATCTAACCTCACCCTCTATTACACTTTTACTGTTCTCTGTATTGTTAAGATTAATCCACTTTTCGGAAAAATGTCTCCTTAACGTGCCTTTATCATATAAAGGTCGAATAAAAGGCACAATACCGTGACTGAAACAATACATAAATAACCCATACATAGAATAAAACCTATGACGACGTTTCGGTTCGACTTTAACCATTAACTAGTCACTAGTTAATAGTCCAAGCTGGACCGAAACATCGTCACAAGTTTCACTCTCTTATATGGGCGGTATCTGTACATTAAATATATATCGTTGTAAGCTATTATTTGTAAATCTTCACATGCTAACATCTCCTTATTTCACAATACCATCAATAAAAATATCGAAAAGTTATGGAGTCTTTTAACGTCTCTAAGACGTAAGTTTACTGGAAAATAATCCTCTTTACATTTATATAGCCTAACCTGATCCTCACTTTCCGCATTTAACATATTTACTGTTTTTAGTGACCTACTAAATACACCATACATTATTCTCAACTACACTTCTTCCCTATTTATACTATCATTTTCTTTTCATTAATCTATAAATGCTGCAAATAATTCCTTATCCTTCTGGAGGTATTATTTGCGATTTATTTATGCTTCAATATAAACACAGTCCTCACAATCCGTACCTTTCCTAAATTCTCTTTGATTTTCTAAAATCCTACTTTGTCTAATCCCTAAAGCTTTTGATAATTTTGTACCGTACAGTCCATCTAGTATGCTCTACAGGTGTACTTCTCTTTAAATCTTGTATCTCTTTTGTTTCTGTTTTGACTCATACAAAGGAACTGCAGTATGTGAGTTCTCTATCCATATATACTCTGCCTTCGGTTTTCGAGAATAACTTTAGTTATTCTCTATAAAATGTATTTTTTTTTAATATTTTTGGGTGTCTGGAACGGATTAATTGAATTTACATTATTTCTTATGTGAAATATTGTTTCAAGTTTTCTTTCGATTCGGTTTTCGTCAGACTTTTTCGAACTGATTATTCACGAAAACCGAGGTCTTAGTCCTGTCTATTCTAGTTGCTTTACCCACCTTTCGTTCTATTTACTGCCTCGCACACCTTTTTTCCATTTGCACCTCTGGCTTTTTCTTACTATTATTATTTTTTTCTTCTCCCTCTGGTGATTGAAATCAAAGCCTTTCTCTCACTATCGGCCAAAGTTTTTTTCAAATATCACTGCTACTACTGCAGCTGCTTCTACTACTACTGCTGCTGCTACAACTACTGCTACAACAACTTCTGCTACTGCTACAACAACTACTACTGCAACAACTACTGCTGCTACTATTACTGATACTACTACTAATACTTCTACTACTAATGCTACTACAATTACTACCCTCTTATCAATATTTAACATCTCAAAATATTTTCTATCTTTCCCATTACCTCCCCATCAAACATCTCCCCACTTTCGTTTTTAATTGTCACGTTCATTGTCACCCCAGACTTTCTCACTTTAATAATCTCTCTCCAGAACTATTGCTTTTGTCCTAGAAATTTGTTCGATAAAATCTCACTTAATCTCTCATTGGCTCTCCTTTTTACTCATTCCCTCATCTCTCCATTCTTTTCTCCATCCACATTCTTTGCCTTCTGTATTTCATATTTACTTTACAGAAATCTCTTGTGTTCTAGCTTTAGTTCTCATTACACAAATAACCCGCACATAGAAGAGAGGAGCTTACGACAACGCTTCGGTCCGACTTGGACCATTTACAAAGTCACACTAACCAGAAGTGGAGCACGACGGCTATATATAGGCAGGAAGAGGTAGTGGTGGTAGTAGTAGTAGTAGTGGTGGTAGTAGTAGTAGTGGTAGTAGTAGTAGTAGTGGTAGTAGTGGGGAACTAAGGAGGAGGAGCCAGTCAAATATAAAGACAGGGGAGCACCGCAAGGGAGCTAGGTGTCCACAGAGGGAGAGCAAGTGCACAGAGGTGGGGGGAAGGAGAAGTGATGAAATAAATAATGAAGGAACAGAAACACGCGACAGAAGAAAGACAAAAAAAAGGAAAGAGGAAAGGGGAAGAGGGAGAAGAAGAAAAAATGAGGAATCAGGTTAAGTCACGGGTGTTCTGAAGTTCGGAGCATTTTGCAATGTAGTGGGAGAGGAAGGCATCTACAGAGACAAAGATTAAGATTCATACAAGGAAAGTTGTGTATTAGAGAGGATTCAACAAGACGGCGACTGTTAAAATTGGAAGTAGGGAAGACAGTTTTAGCAGAAGACCAGTCAATAGGATATCTGTGATCTCTGACGTGACAGAAAAGAGCATTGTCAGTGTCGGCAAGCTTAACACTATTTTTGTGCTCCCTAAGTCTGTCAGAAAGAGATCGGCCAGTTTCTCCAAAGTATTGAAGAGGACAGGAGGAGCAAGAAATAGAGTAGACACCAGGAACACCTGTAGAGGGAGGAGAGGTATGAACGAGATTAGTGCGAAGAGTGTTAGTCTGGCGGAAAGTAAGCTTGATGTCTAAGGGACGGAGAGAATTGTTGAGATTAGAAAGACCGGAAATGTAGGGAAGGCAGAGGACAGAAGAGTTCCCAGGAGTAGAGAGTTTGGGAGAGAAGAAATTGCGTTTAGCTCGTGAGAAGGCAGAGTCTATGAAATGGAAAGGGTAGTAAAGACGGGAAAACGAATTATGAAGAGTGGAAATTTCTGCTGGAAGGAACTGAGGATCACAGATGCGGAGGGCACGGAGAAAGAGGGAGATAAGAACACTTTTCTTGACAGGGGAAGCATGAGAGGAAAAGTAGTGAATGTACATGCCACTGTGCATAGGTTTTCGGTAAACGGAAAAGGAAAAACCTGTATCTGAGCGGTGGACATGGACATCAAGGAAAGGAAGCAAGGAAATAGATTCCCATTCAGCTTTAAACTTAATGGAAGGGGCAAGATTATTAAGAGCTTCAAGAAAAGGTTGGAAGAGACTGGAGTCATGAGGCCACAGAGCAAAGATGTCATCCACATAGCGGAGCCAGAGTGAAGGTTGCACATCGAGGGTAGGAAGAAGAACAGTCTCGAAGTATTCCATGTAAAAATTAGCAAGGACAGGAGAGAGAGGAGAGCCCATAGCGACACCGAAGGTTTGAGAATAATATTTCCCTTGGAAGGAAAAGGAATTAGAGTCCACACAGAAGCGGATAAGATCAAGAAAAACTTCAATAGGTATAGGGAGATGTAGACACCCTTCAAGGGCCTTCTCTCTAAGGAAATTAAGGATATCATCATGCTGGTATTTCCCTGATTAGCTCTTTTGATTCCTTTCGTCAATCTCGCTCCCGTAATCTTCCTGACTTGTCCACTTTTCGTGGCGCTCTCCTTCCTGCTCTTGTTAGTCTGTTTTCTAAGAATCACCACCTTCCACGCCGTTACCAACTTGCCCTTTCTTCTCTTAAATTTAACAGTAACATTGTCATAATATCTTCTGACAAAGGTAATTCGGTAGTTATCCTTGATCGCGAGGATTACCTCCGTAAAGCTGATGTCTTGCTCTCTGACTCACGTACCTACACTCCTCTCGTTTCCAACCCTCTTGATCGCATCAAGAGAACTTTCAACAAAAAACTAAGGACTCTCTCCGACCTCTGTCCTCCTGACTTTGACCTTGCTCAACGGTTTCGTGTCATCTGTCCCTCTCTTCCTTATTTCTATGGTCTTCCCAAAACTCATAAACCTGATATTCCTCTTCGTCCTATCATATCCTCTAGATGTTCTGTCTCTTATTCTCTTGCTTCTTGGTTGGCCAAAACCCTCACTCTCTTTCTTGGTACTTTTTCTCCTGCCCACCTCCGTCACTCTCAAGACTTCATTGAACGGGTTCGCTCTCTCCCAACCTGTAAGATGATAAACTAGACACATGTGCAACTCTTGGGTATCTTTATTGAGGAAACGTTTCGCCACATAGTGGCTTCATCAGTCCATACAAAGGAGAATCTTGAAGAACAGGAGGAGAATGAGGTAATCAGTCCCTCCTCTTACAAACCTGTAAGATGCTTAGTCTTGACGTTGAGTCCCTCTTCACCAATGTCCCTCTTGATGATGTACTTGATTTCCTTAGAGAGAAGGCCAATGAAGGCTTTCTACATCTCCCTATACCTACTGATGTCTTTCTTGATCTTATCCGCCTCTGTGTGGACTCTAATTCCTTTTCTTTCCAAGGGAAATATTATTCTCAATCCTTCGGTGTCGCTATGGGCTCTCCTCTCTCTCCTGTCCTTGCTAATTTTTACATGGAATACTTCGAGACTGTTCTTCTTCCTACCCTCGATGTGCAACCTTCACTCTGGCTCCGCTATGTGGATGACATCTTTGCTCTGTGGCCTCATGACTCCAATCTCTTCCAATCTTTTCTTGAAGCTTTTAATAATCTTGCCCCTTCCATTAAGCTTAAAGCTGAATGGGAATCTATTTCCTTGCTTCCTTTCCTTGATGTCTATGTCCACCGCTCAGATACAGGTTTTTCCTTTTCCGTTTACCGAAAACCTATGCACAGTGGCATGTACATTCACTACTTTTCCTATCATTCTTCCCCTGTCAAGAAAAGTGTTCTTATCTCCCTCTTTCTCCGTGCCCTCCGCATCTGTGATCCTCAGTTCCTTCCAGCAGAAATTTCCACTCTTCATAATTCGTTTTCCCGTCTTTACTACCCTTTCCATTTCATAGACTCTGCCTTCTCACGAGCTAAACATAATTTCTTCTCTCCCAAACTCTCTACTCCTGGGAACTCTTCTGTCCTCTGCCTTCCCTACATTTCCGGTCTTTCTAATCTCAACAATTCTCTCCGTCCCTTAGACATCAAGCTTACTTTCCCCCAGACTAACACTCTTCGCACTAATCTCCTTCATACCTCTCCTTCCTCTACAGATGTTCCTGGTGTCTACTCTATTTCTTGCTCCTCCTGTCCTCTTCAATACTTTGGAGAAACTGGTCGATCTCTTTCTGACAGACTTAGGGAGCACAAAAATAGTGTTAGGCTTGCCGACACTGACAATGCTCTTTTCTGTCACGTCAGAGATCACAGATATCCTATAGACTGGTCTTCTGCTAAAACTGTCTTCCCTACTTCCAATTTTAACAGTCGCCGTCTTGTTGAATCCTCTCTAATACACAACTTTCCTTGTATGAATCTTAGTCGTGGCTTTGTCTCTGTAGATGCCTTCCTCTCCCACTACATTGTAAAATGCTCCAAACTTCAGAACACCCGTGACTTAACCTGATTCCTCATTTTTTCTTCTTCTCCTTCTTCCCCTTTACTCTTTCCATTTTTTGTCTTTCTTCTGTCGCTTGTTTCTGTTCCTTCTTTATTTATTTCATCACTTCTCCTTCCCCCCACCTCTGTGCACTTGCTCTCCCTCTGTGGGCACCTAGCTCCCTTGCAGTGCTCCCCTTTCTTTATATTTGACTGGCTCCTCCTCCTTAGTTCCCCACTACTACCACTACTACTACTACTACTACTACTACCACCACTACTACTACCACTACTACTACTACTACTACTACTACTACCACCACTACCTATATATAGCCGTCGTGCTCCACTTCTGTTTAGTGTGACTTTGTAAATGGTCCAAGTCTGACCGAAAAGTCGTCGTAAGCTCCTCTCTTCTGTGTGCGGGTTATTTGTGTATCGTTCCAGTCACCGTATTGTGCCTTTTTTTGTTATTTTTTGTTCCCATTATTCCACATTACTCATCTTCCCACCTGCACCCATTGTCCTCTAACGACAAACTTTCTCTGTACACACTGACTGCATTCTTAAGTGTTCTTCATAGCTCTCTGACCTCTCCCTATTACCTGTCTCTCTGTAACCCATCTTTATCCCAATAGCTGCTTCTATCTCCCACTGTCTATTTCCATCTGGCCTCTCCCTATTACCTGTCTCTCTCTGTAGCCCATCTTTATTCCAATAGATGCTTCTATCTCCCATTGTCTGTTTCCATCTGACATCTCCCTATTACCTATGCTCTCTCTGTAGCCCATCTTAATTCCAGTAGTTGCCTATTTCTCCCACTGTCTGTGTACACCTTGAGTTTATTTCTGCTGCTCTCTTACCCACTCACACTGTTCTCCATGTACTCAATATCCCTTTTTACTCTTTTTGTAGCTACCAGTAAATAATGATCACGATGTCCCGTAGCTCGGTTGGCAGCGCATCCAGTTCACACATGAATGTCCGTTATTTGACCCACAGTTTGGGTAGAAACACTGGGCGTGTTTCCCTAAGACACCTGTTTCTCCTGCTCACTTAGCAGTAAGTAGGTACCTGATGATAGCCGACTGTTGTGGGTCGCATCCTGGGGACAAAATTAACCCAAGTTCCCCGAAATGCTCTGCATAACCAGAGGCTTTCTATATAGTATGTCACCGATATCAGGTTCGTCTGAATAAGCAGTATTATATACTTGTAGAAATAAAGATTATTATTATTATTATTATTATTATTATTGTTGTTATTATTTGTTCCTAAGAATTAGATTTGCAGATGACTTCCAGTCAACCTTGTATCCACTAATAATAATCTCGTAAACTGCTATCATTGTTGCACACTTCATTTCTTGCACACTTATTTATCCTCATTCTTCTTAAAACAGTATTATTTGTTATCATATTTCTTTCTATACGTAAATTAATAGAGACTGTCATTATAGCTTACCATCTGCCTCTCCAGAATTACCTACTACCATCTTTGTCTCTCCAGCTGGCGTGTGTACTCACCTTGTTGTACTCACCTAGTTGTGTTTGCAGGGGTCGATTCATAGCTCTTGGCCCCGCGTCTTCACTGGTCGCTACTAGGTCCACACGCTCCCTGCTCCTAGAACCTTATAATACTTCTCCTTGAAGCTGTGTATAGATCCTGTCTCCACTACATCACTCTCCAGATTGTTCCACTTTCTGACTACTCTCAGGCTAAAAAAATACTTCCTAACATTCCCGTGACTCAACTGAGTTTTAAACTTCCGGCAGTACTCACCTAGTTGTACTCACCTAGTTGAGGTTGCGGGGGTCGAGTCCGAGCTCCTGGCCCCGCCTCTTCACTGATCGCTACTAGGTCACTCTCCCTGAACCATGAGCTTTATCATACCTCTGCTTAAAGCTATGTATGGATCCTGCCTCCACTACATCGCTTCCCAAACTATTCCACTTACTGACTACTCTGTGGCTGAAGAAATACTTCCTAACATCCCTGTGATTCATCTGTGTCTTCAACTTCCAACTGTGTCCCCTTGTTACTGTGTCCAATCTCTAGAACATCCTGTCTTTGTCCACCTTGTCAATTCCTCTCAGTATTTTGTATGTCGTTATCATGTCCCCCCTATCTCTCCTGTCCTCCAGTGTCGTCAGGCTGATTTCCCTTAACCTCTCTTCGTAGGACATACCTCTTAGCTCTGGGACTAGTCTTGTTGCAAACCTTTGCACTTTCTCTAGTTTCTTTACGTGCTTGGCTAGGTGTGGGTTCCAAACTGGTGCTGCATACTCCAATATGGGTCTAACGTACACGGTGTACAGGGTCCTGAACGATTCCTTATTAAGATGTCGGAATGCTGTTCTGAGGTTTGCTAGGCGCCCATATGCTGCAGCAGTTATTTGGTTGATGTGGTATATATGCATGCATGCATGTATGTATGTATGTATGAATGTATGTATGTATGTATGTATGTATGTATGTATGTATGTATGTATGTATATATATATATATATATATATATATATATATATATATATATATATATATATATATATATATATATATATATATATATATATGCAAAACAACCACTCTGAAAGAATAGAGAAATTCCAAGCGCTTTCGTGATTACTCACATTATCATAGTTCCTTGATAATGTGAGTAATCACGAAGCGCTTGGAATTTCTCTATTCTTTCAGAGTGGTTGTGTTGCATATTCTGAAATCACCTGTTTACTGTGATCTTATTGCATATATATGTATGTATGTATATATATATATGCATGTATGTATGTACGTATGTATGTATGTATGTATGTATGTATGTATGTATACGTGCGTGTGTTCAAATGTATACTTTGGTGCGTTTACAGCTGTATTTTCGTGCATGGCTAAGTACATATTTCAAAACAGGCGAGCTTGTCTCTGCCTGACTGAAGCCGCCATGGAGAGCCATGTAAACAAAGGAACTGAGAACAAATGTTTTCACTTAAATTTTAAATCGAATAATGTCAGTCACTTGCTCAAGGGTTTAGTTCTTTATTTTGTTAAGCTAAACTAAGTGTATCATTGTGTTGGTACACAATGTGTGAGTTACACTGTGGGAACACCAGCAGTGTTGGTACACAGTGTGTGAGTTACACTGTGGGAACACCAGCAGTGTTGGTACACAATGTGTGAGTTACACTGTGGGAACACCAGCAGTGTTGGTACACAGTGTGTGAGTTACACTGTGGGAACACCAGCAGTGTTGGTACACAGTGTGTGAGTTACACTGTGGGAACACCAGCAGTGTTGGTACACAGTGTGTGAGTTACACTGTGGGAACACCAGCAGTGTTGGTACACAGTGTGTGAGTTACACTGTGGGAACACCAGCAGTGTTGGTACACAGTGTGTGAGTTACACTGTGGGAACACCAGCAGTGTGTTGCTACGGAAATATATGAGAGTCAGGGTTGGGTAGTACATGCAGTATGAGTCGCCCCAGTTCAATATTAGAGATACAGTGTAGCAATAACAGCCAGCTATGTCTCCCTGCCATATTCTTTCACAGGATGGGGTCCCCCTGCTATATTCTATCACAGGATGGGGTCTCCCTGCCTATTCTATCACAGGAAGGGGTGTCTTCCTGCCATATTCTATCACAGGATGGGGTCTCCCTGCTATATTCTATCACAGGATGGGGGTTCTCCCTGCCATATTCTATCACAGGATGGGGTCTCCCTGCCATATTCTATCACAGACGGCGTGTTTCCCTGCCATATTCTGCCACAGGATGAGATTTCTCCCTGCCATATTCTATCACAGGATGAGGTTTTTCCCTGCCACATTCTATCACAGGATGGGGTGTATTACTGCCATATTCTATCAAAGGATTGGGTGTCTCCCTGCCGTATTCTATCACAAGACGGGGTGTTTCCCTGCCATATTCTGTCACAGGATGAGGTTTCTCCCTGCCATATATCACAGGATGGGGTATTTCCCTGCCATATTCTGTCACAGGATGAGGTTTCTCCCTGCCATATTCCATTACAAGATGGGGTGTCTCCCTGCCATATTCTATATTCTATCACAGGATGGGGCGTTTCCCTGCCGTATTCTAACACAGGATGGGGTGTCTCCCTGCCATATTCAATCACAGGATGGGGTGTTTCCCTGCCATATTCTGTCACAGGATGGGATGTCTCCCTGCCATATTCTGTCACAGGATGGGGTGTTTCCCTATCATATTCTATCACATAATGGGGTGTCTCCCTGCCATATTCTATCACAGGATGGGGTTTCCCTGCCATATTCTATCACAGGAAGGGGTCTCCATCCCTATTCTATCACAGGATGGGGTGCCTTCCTGCCATATTCTATGTCAGGATGGGGTCTCCCTGCCATATTCTATCACAGGATGGGGTGTCTTCCTGCCATATTCTATCACAGGATGGGGTGTTTCCCTGTCATATTCTATCACAGGATGGGGTGTCTCCCTGCCATATTCTATCACAGGATGGGGGTTCCCTACCATATTCTATCACAGGAAGGGGTCTCCATCCCTATTCTATCACAGGATGGGGTGTCTTCCTGCCATATTTTATGTCAGGATGGGGTCCCCCTGCCATATTCTATCACAGTATGGGTTTTATCCCTGCCATATTCTATCACTGGATGGGGTGTCTCCCTGCCATATTCTATCACAAGATGGGGTGTCTCCCTGCCATATTCTATCACAGGATGGGGTTTCTCCCTACCATATTCTTTCACAGGATGGGGTCCCCCTGCTATATTCTATCACAGGATGGGGTCTCCCTGCCTATTCTATCACAGGAAGGGGTGTCTTCCTGCCATATTCTATCACAGGATGGGGTCTCCCTGCTATATTCTATCACAGGATGGGGGTTCTCCCTGCCATATTCTATCACACGATGGGGTCTCCCTGCCATATTCTGTCACAGGATGGGGTCTCCCTGCCATATTCTATCACAGGATGGGGTGCTTCCCTGCCATATTCTATCATAGGATGGGGTGTCTTCCTGCCATATTCTATCACAGATGGCGTGTTTCCCTGCCATATTCTGCCACAGGATGAGGTTTCTCCCTGCCATATTCTATCACAGGATGAGGTTTTTCCCTGCCATATTCTATCACAGGATGGGGTGTATTACTGCCATATTCTATCACAGGATGGGGTGTCTCCCTGCCGTATTCTATCACAAGATGGGGTGTTTCCCTGCCATATTCTGTCACAGGATGAGGTTTCTCCCTGCCATATTCTATCACAGGATGAGGCTTTTTCCTGCCATATTCTATCACAGGATGGGGTTTATCCCTGCCATATTGTATAACAGGATGAGGTGTCTTCCTGCCATATTCTATCACAGGATGGGGTGTTTCCCTGCCATATTCTGTCACAGGATGAGGATTCTCCCTGCCATATTCTATCACAGGATGAGGTTTTTTCCTGCCATATTCTATCACAGGATGGGGTTTATCCCTGCCATATTCTATCACAGGATGGGGTGTCTTCCTGCCATATTCTATCACAGGATGGGGTGTCTTCCTGCCATATTCTATCACAGGATGGGGTTTCTCCCTGCCATATTCTGTCACAGGATGAGGTTTCTCCCTGCCATATTCCATTACAAAATGGGGTGTCTCCCTGCCATATTCTATCACAGGATGGGGTGTTTCCCAGCCGTATTCTATCACAAGATGGGGTGTTTCACTGCCATATTCTATCACAGGATGGGGTGTTTCCCTGCCATATTCTATCACAGGATGGGGTGTTTCCCTGCCATATTCTATCACAGGATGGGGTGTCTCCCTGCCATGTTCTATCACAGGATGGGGTGTCTCCCTGCCATATTCTATCACAGGATGGGGTGTCTCCTTGCCATATTCAATCACAGAATGGGGTGTCTCCCTGCCATATTCTGTCACAGGATGGGATGTCTCCCTGCCATATTCTGTCACAGGATGGGGTGTTTTCCTGTCATATTCTATCACAGGATGGGGTGTCTCCCTGCCATATTCTATCACAGGATGGGGTTTCCTGCCATATTCTATCACAGGAAGGGGTCTCCATCCCTATTCTACCACAGGATGGGGTGTCTTCCTGCCATATTCTATGTCAGGATGGGGTCTCCCTGCCATATTCTATCACAGGATGGGGTGTCTGCATGCCATATTCTATCACAAGATGGGGTGTCTCCCTGCCATATTCTATCACAGGATGGGGTTTCTTCCTACCATATTCTATCACAGGATGGGGTGTCTCCCTGCCATATTCTATCAGAAGATGGAGTGTCTCCCTGCCATATTATATCACAAGATGGGGTGTCTCCCTGCAATATTCTATCACAAGAAGGGGTGTCTCCCTGCCATATTCTATCACAGGATGGGGTGTCTCCCTGCCATATTCTGTCACAAGATGGGGTTTCTCCCTGCAATATTCTATCACAAGATGGGGTTTCTCCCTGCCATATTCTATCACAGGATGGGGTGTCTCCCTGCCATATTCTATCACAGGATGGGTTTCCCTGCCATATTCTATCACAGGATGGGGTTTCCCTGCCATATTCTATCACAGGATGGGGTTTCCCTGCCATATTCTATCACAGGATGGGGTTTCCCTGCCATATTCTATCACAGGATGGGGTTTCCCTGCCATATTCTATCACAGGACTGGGTTTCTCCCTGCCATATTCTATCACAAGATGGGGTTTCTCCCTGCCATATTCTATCACAGGATGGGGTTTCTCCCTGCCATATTCTATCACAAGATGGGGTTTCTCCCTGCCATATTCTATCTCAAGATGGGGTTTCTCCCTGCCATATTCTATCACAGAATGGGGTGTCTCCCTGCCATATTCTGTCACAGGATTGGGTTTCCCTGCCATATTCTATCACAGAATGGGGTTTGTCCCTGCCATATTCAATCACAGGAAGGGGTTTCTCCCTGCCATACTCTATCACAGGATGGGGTTTGTCCCTGCCATATTCTATCACAAGATGGGGTGTGTCCCTGCCATATTCTATCACAGGATGGTGTTTGTCCCTTCCATATTCTATCACAGGATGGAGTGTGTCCCTGCCATATTCTATCACAGGGTGGGGTTTCTCCCTGCCATATTCTATCACAGGATGGGGTGTCTCCCTGCCATATTCTATCACAGGATGGGGTTTGTCCCTGCCATATTCTGTCACAAGATGGGGTGTCTCCCTGCCATATTCTATCACAAGATGGGGTGTCTCCCTGCCATATTCTATCACAGGATGGGGTGTCTCCCTGCCATATTCTATCACAAGATGCTCCCTGCCATATTCTATCACAGGATGGGGTTTTTTTCCTGCCATATTCTATCACAGGATGGGGTGTCTCCCTGCCATATTCTATCACAGGATGGGGTTTCCCTGCCATATTCTATCACAGGATGGAGTTTCTCCATGCCATATTCTATCACAAGATGGGGTTTCTCCCTGCCATATTCTTTCACAAGATGGGGTGTCTCCCTGCCATATTCTATCACAGGATGGGGTGTCTCCCTGCCATATTCTATTACAGGATGGGGTGTCCCAGCCCTATCACAAGATGGGGTGTTTCACTGCCATATTCTATCACAGGATCGGGTGTTTCCCTGCCATATTCTATCACAGGATGGGGTGTCTCCCTGCCATATTCTATCACAGGATGGGGTGTCTCCCTGCCATATTCAATCACAGGATGGGGTGTCTCCCTGCCATATTTTGTCACAGGATGGGATGTCTCCCTGCCATATTCTGTCACAGGATGGGGTGTTTCCCTGTCATATTCTATCACATCATGAGGTGTCTCCCTGCCATATTCTATCACAGGATGGGGTTTCCCTGCCATATTCTATCACAGGAAGGGGTCTCTATCCCTATTCTATCACAGGATGGGGTGTCTTCCTGCCATATTCTATGTCAGGATGGGGTCTCCCTGCCATATTCTATCACAGGATGGGGTTTATCCCTGCCATATTCTATCACAGGATGGGGTGTCTTCCTGCCATATTCTATCACAGGATGGGGTGTCTCCCTACCATATTCTATCACAGGATGGGGTGTGTCCCTGCCATATTCTATCACAGGATGGGGTGTGTCCCTGCCATATTCTATCACAGGATGGGGTGTGTCCCTGCCATATTCTATCACAGGATGGGGTGTCTCCCTGCCATATTCTATCACAGGATGGGGTGTCTCCCTGCCATATTCTATCACAGGATGGGGTTTCCCTGCCATATTCTATCACAGGATGGGGTGTCTCCCTGCCATATTCTATCACAGGATGGGGTGTCTCCCTGCCATATTCTATCACAGGATGGGGTGTCTCCCTGCCATATTCTATCACAGGATGGGGTGTCTCCCTGCCATATTCTATCACAGGATGGGGTGTCTCCCTGCCATATTCTATCACAAGATGGGGTGCAATATTCTATCACAAGATGGGGTTTCCCTGCTATCACAGGATATATTCTATCACAGGATGGGGCCATATTCTATCACAGGATGGGGTCCCTGCCATATTCTATCACAGGATGATATTCTATCACAGGATGGGGTTTCCCTGCCATATTCTATCACAGGACTCCCTGCCATATTCTATCACAGGATATTCTATCACACGATGGGGTTTCTCCCTGCCATATTCTATCACAAGATGGGGTTTCTCCCTGCCATATTCTATCACAAGATGGGGTTTCTCCCTGCCATATTCTATCACAGGTTGAGGTGTCTCCCTGCCATATTCTATCACAGGATTGGGTTTCTTTGCCATACTCTATCACAGGATGGGGTTTGTCCCTGCCATATTCTATCACAGGAAGGGGTTTCTCCCTGCCATATTCTATCACAGGATGGGGTTTGTCCCTGCCATATTCTATCACAGGATGGGGTGTGTCCCTGCCATATTCTATCACAGGATGGGGTTTCCCTGCCATATTCTATCACAGGATGGGGTGTGTCCCTGCCATATTCTATCACAGGATGGGGTTTCCCTGCCATATTCTGTCACAGGATGGGGTCTCCCTGCCATATTCTATCACAGGATGGGGTTTCCCTGCCATATTCTATCACAGGATGGGGTGTCTCCCTGCCATATTCTATCACAGGATGGGGTGTCTCCCTGCAATATTCTATCACAGGATGGGGTGTTTCCCTGCCATATTCTATCACAGGATGGGGTGTCTCCCTGCCATATTCTATCACAGGATGGGGTGTGTCCCTGCCATATTCTATCACAGGATGGGATGTTTCCCTGCCATATTCTATCACAGGATGGGGTGTCTCCCTGCCATATTCTATCACAGGATGGGGTGTCTCCCTGCCATATTCTATCACAGGATGGGGTGTGTCCCTGCCATATTCTATCACAGGATGGGGTGTGTCCCTGCCATATTCTATCACAGGATATATTCTATCACAGGATGGGGTGTCTCCCTGCCATATTCTATCACAGATGGGGTGTCTCCCTGGGATGTGTCCCCTGCCATATTCTATCACAGGATGGGGTGTCTCCCTGCCATATTCTATCACAGGATGGGGTGTGTCCCTGCCATATTCTATCACAGGATGGGGTGTGTCCCATCCATATTCTATCACAGGATGGGGTGTCTCCCTGCCATATTCTATCACAGGATGGGGTGTGTCCCTGCCATATTCTATCACAGGATGGGGTGTGTCCCTGCCATATTCTATCCAATATGCCATATTCTATCACAGGATGGGGTGTGTCTGCCATATTCTATCACAGGATGGGGTGTGTCCCTACTATATTCTATCACAGCCATATTCTATCACAGGATGGGGTGTGTCCCTGCCATATTCTATCACAGGATGGGGTTTCCCTGCCATATTCTATCACAGGATGGGGTGTGTCTGCCATATTCTATCACTGGATGCTCCCTGCCATATTCTATCACAGGATGGGGTGTCTCCCTGCCATATTCTATCACAGGATGGGGTGTCTCCCTGCCATATTCTATCACAGGATGGGGTGTCTCCCTGCCATATTCTATCACAGGATGGGGTGTATTCTATCACAGGATGGGGTGTGTCTGCCCTATATTCTATCACAGGATGGGGTGTGTCCCTGGATGGGGTGTGTCCCTATATTCTATCACAGGATGGGGTGTGTCCCTGCCATATTCTATCACAGGATGGGGTGTGTCCCTGCCATATTCTATCACAGGATGGGGTGCCATATTCTATCACAGGATGGGGTGTGCCTGGCATATTGTATCACAGGATGGGGTGTGTCCCTGCCATATTCTATCACAGGATGGGGTGTCTCCCTGCCATATTCTATCACAGGATGGGGTGTCTCCCTGCCATATTCTATCACAGGATGGGGTTTCCCTGCCATATTCTATCACAGGATGGGGTGTGTCCCTGCCATATTCTATCACAGGATGGGGTTTCCCTGCCATATTCTATCACAGGATGGGGTTTCTCCCTGCCATATTCTATCACAGATGATATTCTATCACAAGATGGGGCCATATTCTATCACAAGATGGGGTTTCTCCCTGCCATATTCTATCACAGGATGGGGTGTCTCCCTGCCATATTCTATCACAGGATGGGGTGCCATATTCTATCACAGGAAGGGGTTTCTCCCTGCCATTTTCTATCACAGGATGGGGTTTGTCCCTGCCATATTCTATCACAGGATGGGGTGTGTCCCTGCCATATTCTATCACAGGATGGGGTGTGTCCCTGCCATATTCTATCACAGGGTGGGGTTTCTCCCTGCCATATTCCATCATAGGATGGGGTGTCTCCCTGCCATATTCTATCACAGGATTGGGTTTCCCTGCCATATTCTATCACAAGATGGGGTTTCTCCCTGCCATATTCTATCACAAGATGGGGTGTCTCCCTGCCATATTCTATCACAAGATGGGATGTCTCCCTGCCATATTCTATCACAGGATGGGGTGTCTCCCTGCAATATTCTATCACAAGATGGGGTGTCTCCCTGCCATATTCTATCACAGGATGGGGTGTCTCCCTGCCATATTCTATCACAGGATGGGGTGTCTCCCTGCCATATTCTATCACAGGATGGGGTGTCTCCCTGCCATATTCTATCACAGGATGGGGTGTCTCCCTGCCATATTCTATCACAGGATGGGGTGTCTCCCTGCCATATTCTATCACAGGATGGGGTGTGTCCCTGCCATATTCTATCACAGGATGGGGTGTCTCCCTGCCATATTCTATCACAGGATGGGGTGTGTCCCTGCCATATTCTATCACAGGATGGGGTGTCTCCCTGCCATATTCTATCACAGGATGGGGTGTCTCCCTGCCATATTCTATCACAGGATGGGGTGTCTCCCTGCCATATTCTATCACAAGATGGGGTGTCTACCTGCCGTATTCTATCACAGGATGGGGTGTGTCCCTGTCATATTCTATCACAGGATGGGGTATGTCCCTGCCATATTCTATCACAGGATGGGGTGTCTCCCTGCCATATTCTATCACAGGATGGGGTGTGTCCCTGCCATATTCTATCACAGGATGGGATGTATCCCTGCCATATTCTATCACAGGATGGGGTGTCTCCCTGCCATATTCTATCACAGGATGGGGTGTCTCCCTGCCATATTCTATCACAGGATGGGGTGTCTCCCTGCCATATTCTATCACAGGATGGGGTGTCTCCCTGCCATATTCTATCACAGGATGGGGTGTGTCCCTGCCATATTCTATCACAGGATGGGGTGTCTCCCTGCCATATTCTATCACAGGATGGGGTTTCCCTGCCATATTCTATCACAGGATGGGGTGTGTCCCTGCCATATTCTATCACAGGATGGGGTGTCTCCCTGCCATATTCTATCACAGGATGGGGTTTCCCTGCCATATTCTATCACAGGATGGGGTGTGTCCCTGCCATATTCTATCACAGGATGGGGTGTCTCCCTGCCATATTCTATCACAGGATGGGGTGTGTCCCTACTATATTCTATCACAGGATGGGGTGTGTCCCTACTATATTCTATCACAGGATGGGGTGTGTCCCTACTATATTCTATCACAGGATGGGGTGTGTCCCTACTATATTCTATCACAGGATGGGGTTTCCCTGCCATATTCTATCACAGGATGGGGTGTGTCCCTGCCATATTCTATTACAGGATGGGGTGTGTCCCTACTATATTCTATCACAGGATGGGGTCTCCCTGCCATATTCTATCAGAGGATGGGGTGTCTCCCTGCCATATTATATCACAGGATGGGGTCTTCCTGCCATATTCTATCACAGGATGGGGTGTGTCCCTGCCATATTCTATCACAGGATGGGGTGTGTCCCGGCCATATTCTATCACAGGATGGGGTGTGTCCCTGCCATATTCTATCACAAGATGGGGTGTGTCCCTGCCATATTCTATCACAGGATGGGGTGTGTCCCTGCCATATTCTATCACAGGATGGGGTGTGTCCCTGCCATATTCTATCACAAGATGGGGTGTGTCCCTGCCATATTCTATCACAGGATGGGGTGTGTCCCTGCCATATTCTATCACAGGATGGGGTGTGTCCCTGCCATATTCTATCACAGGATGGGGTGTGTCCCTGCCATATTCTATCACAAGATGGGGTGTGTCCCTGCCATATTCTATCACAGGATGGGGTGTCTCCCTGCAATATTCTATCACAGAATGGGGTGTCTCCCTGCCATATTCTATCACAGGATGGGGTGTCTCCCTGCAATATTCTATCACAGAATGGGGTGTCTCCCTGCCATATTCTATCACAGGATGGGGTGTCTCCCTGCAATATTCTATCACAGGATGGGGTGTGTCCCTGCCATATTCTATCACAGGATGGGGTGTCTCCCTGCCATATTCTATCACAGGATGGGATGTCTCCCTGCCATATTCTATCACAGGATGGGATGTCTCCCTGCCATATTCTATCACAGGATGGGATGTCTCCCTGCCATATTCTATCACAGGATGGGGTGTCTCCCTGCCATATTCTTTCACAGGATGGGGTGTCTCCCTGCCATATTCTATCACAAAGGTTGTAGTTTCACGAACGAGTTAAAATCTGATTATGCGAGACTTCAAGAAGAAGATGAGCATATCGTCAAGCCTTTCATAATGGGTCCAGGAGCTACAGCACCTTCAAATATTTCCTTCCAGCAGAAGTTTTAATTACGTATATTAAAATATTTTTTATTTACTCAAATCAGTTTTACAGATTAAGAACTGTTGTCTTACCTCAGATTATTTTCAAAGCCCAGGATGCCACCCACAACAGTCGGCTAACACCTAGGTACCTACCTACTGCTTGGTGAACAGGGGCAACATGTGTACGGTGACTAATACCCAGGTACCTACTTACTGCTAGGTGAACAGGGGCAACATGTGTACGGTGACTAACACCCAGATACCTACTTACTGCTAGGCGAACAAGGGCAGCAGGTGTAAGGAAACACACCCAACGCTTCCACCCGTGCCTGGGATCGAATCACGGACCACTCAGTACGTGAGTCGACTACTACATTTCGCTCACCGGGAGCTTTAACAGGTCAATACAAACTATGCAATGCATGGGCACAGAGGGTACGTAAACAGCCTCCAAGAAAGGCTGGGCATTGTTAAATGTGAGAGTAGGAGGAGATGGAGAGGAGGTGGATAATGATAAGAGAAAGTTGGAATTAGAAAAACTAAGTTGTGAAAACGAAAACAATAAAAGCTTATGTATATTAGGGATGTTAAGGAAAATATCGGTATTGGCGGGCATCGGCCATTTTTTACGATATCGGTGCAAAAACAGCTGATACTTTGTAAACTATTAATATTTCTGGTGTGATTAAAAATTATTTCACGGTTGTTGGAGTTTCTCTCTCTCTGTCTCTCTCTCTCTCTCTGTCTCTCTCTCTCTCTCTCTCTCTCTCTCTCTCTCTCTCTCTCTCTCTCTCTCTCTCTCTCTCTCTCTCTCTCTCTCTCTCTCTCTCTCTCTCTCTCTCTCTCTCTCTCTCTCTCTCTCTCTCTCTCTCTCTCTCTCTCTCTCTCTCTCTCTCTCTCTCTCTCTCTCTCTCTCTCTCTCTCTCTCTCTCTCTCTCTCTCTCTCTCTCTCTCTCTCTCTCTCTCTCTCTCTCTCTCTCTCTCTCTCTCTCTCTCTCTCTCTCTCTCTCTCTCTCTCTCTCTCTCTTTCTCTCTCTCTCTCTCTCTGCAGGAGGGGGCAGTCTAGGGGCTGGGGAAGAGTCTGATGTAGGGGGCTGAGGAAGAGACTGGTGTAGGGGGCTGGAGAAGAGACTGGTGTAGGGGGCTGGGGAAGTGACTGGTGTAGGGGCTGGGAAGTGAGCTGGTGTAGGGGGCTGGGGAAGAGACTGGTGTAGGGGCTGGGGAAGTGACTGGTGTAGGGGGCTGGGAAGAGACTGGTGTAGGGGACTGGGGAAGTGATTGGTGTAGGGGGCTGGGGAAGAGACTGGTGTAGGGGCTGGGGAAGTGACTGGTGTAGGGGCTGGGGAAGAGACTGATGTAGAGGGCTGGGGAAGAGACTGGTGTGAGGGGCTGGGGAAGTGACTGGTGTAGGGGACTGGGGAAGTGCTGGTGTAGGGGGCTGGGAAGTGACTGGTGTAGGGGGCTGGGGAAGTGACTGGTGTAGGGGGCTAGGGAAGTGACTGGAGTGCTGGGGAGGGGCTGGGGAGGCGACTGGTGTAGGGGGCTGGGGAAGTGACTGGTGTAGGAGGCTGGGAAGTGACTGGTGTAGGGGGCTGGGAAGTGACTGGTGTATGGGGCTGGGAAATGACTGGTGTAGGGGCTGGGAAGTGACTGGTGTAGTGGGCTGGGGAAGCGACTGGTGTAGGGGGCTGGGGAAGTGACTAGTGTAGGGGCTGGGGAAGTGACTGGTGTAGGGGGCTGGGAAAGTGACTGATGTAGGAGGTTGGGGAAGTGACTGGTGTAGGGGCTGGGGAATTGACTGGTGTAGGGGCTGGGAAGTGACTGGTGTAAAGGGCTAGCGAAGTGACTGGTGTAGGGCTGGGGAAGTGACTTGTGTAGGGGCTGTGGAAGTGAATGGTGTAGGGGGCTGGGAAGTGACTGGTGTAGGGGGCTGGGAAGTGACTGGTGTAGGGGCTGGGAAGAGACTGGTGTAGGGGGCTGGGAAGTGACTGGTGTGGGAGGGGCTAGGGAAGTGACTGGTGTAGGGGGCTGGGGAAGCGACTGGTGTGGGAGGGGCTGGGGAAGTGACTGTGTAGAGGCTGGGGAAGTGACTAGGTGTAGGGGCTAGGGAAGTGACTAGTGCAGGGCTGGGAAGTGACTGGTGTGAGGCTGGGAGAAGTGACTGGTGTATGGGGGCTGGGGAAGTGAGCTGGTGTGAGGGGCTGGGAAGTGACTTGTGTGAGGGCTGGGGAAGTGACTGGTGTAGGGGCTGAGGAGTGACTGGTGTAGGGGCTGGGGAAGTGACTGGTGTAGGGGCTGGGGAAGTGACTGGTGTGGAGGGGGCTGGGAAGCGACTGGTGTAGGGGCTGGGAAGTGACTGGTGTGGGAGGGGGCTGGGAAGTGACTGGTATAGGGGGCTGGGAAGTGACTGGTGTAGGGGCTGGGGAAGTGACTCGTGTAGGGGGCTGGGGAAGTGACAGGCTGGTGTGGGAGGGGCTAGGAAGTGACTGGAGTGTAGGGGGCTGGGAAGTGACTGGTGTAGGGGAGGGGGCTGGGGAAGTGAGCTGGTGTAGGGGGCTGGGAAAGTGACTTGTGTAGGGGTTGGGGAAGTGACTGGTGTAGGGGCTGGGGAAGTGACTGGAATGTAGGGGCTAGGGGAAGTGACTGGTGTAGGGGGCTGAAGAAAGTGACTGGGTGTAGGGGGCTGGGAAGTGACAGGTGTGAGGGGGCTGGGAAGTGACTGGTGTGGGGAGGGCTGGGGGAAGTGACTGGTGTAGGGGGCTGGGAAGTGACTTGTGTAGAGGGCTGGGGAAGTGACTGGTGTAGGGGGCTGGAGAAGTGACTGGTGTAGGGGGCTGGGGAAGAGACTGGTGTAGGGGCTGGGAAGAGGTGACTGGAGTGTAGGGGCTGGGGGAAGGTGGACTGGTGGGGGTAGGGGCTGGGAAGTGACTGGTGTAGGGGGCTGGGAAGTGACTGGTGTAGGGGCTGGGAAGTGACTGTGTGTAGGGGAGGCTGGGAAGGAGACTGATGTAGGGGAAGGGGGCTGGGAAGAGACTGGTGTAAGGGCTGGGAAGAAGACTGGTGTAGGGGCTGGGAAGAGACTGGTGTAGGGGGCTGGGGAAGTGAGGCTGGTGTCTTAGGGGCCAGGGAAGGAGACTGGTGTAGGGGCTGGGAAGAGACTGGTGTAGGGGGCTGGGAAGTGACTGGTGTGGGAGGGCTGGGAAGCAAGGCTGGTAGTGAGGGGCTGTGGAAGAGACTGGTGTAGGGGCTGGGGAAGAGACTGGTGTAGGGGCTGGGAAGTGACTGGTGTAGGGGCTGGGAAGAAGTGACTGGTGTGAGGGGCTGGGGAAGAGAACTGGTGTAGGGGGCTGGGGAAGTGACTGGTGTGAGGGCTGGGGAAGAGAACTGGTGTAGGGGCTGGGAAGAGACTGGTCTTAGGGGCTGGGGAAGAGACTGGTGTAGGGGATGGGAAGTGACTGGTGTAGGGGCTGGGGAAGAGACTGGTGTAGGGGAGGCTGGGAAGAGACTGGTGTAGGGGCTGGGGAAGAGACTGGATGTAGGGGCTGGGGAAGTGACTGGAGTGTAGGGGCTGGGGAAGAGACTGGTGTAGGGGCTGGGAAGAGAGACTGGTGTAGGGGGCTGGGAAGTGACTGGTGTGGGTAGGGGGCTGGGAAGTGACTGGTGTGGGGAGGGGGCTGGGGAAGTGACTGAGTGTATAGGGGCTAGGGAAGAGACTGGTGTAGGGGGCTGGGGAAGTGACTTGTGTAGGGGGCTGGGGAAGAGACTGGTGTAGGGGGCTGTGGAAGAGACTGGTGTAGGGGCTGGGGAAGACACTGGTGTAGAGGGGGCTAGGGAAGGAAGTGACTGTTGTGGGGGCTGGGAAGAGACTGGAGTGTAGGGGTGGGAAGAGACTGGTGTAGGGGGCTGGGAAGTGACACTGGTGTGAGGGGCTGGGAAGTGACTAGGTGTAGGGGCTGGGGAAGTGACTGGTGTAGGGGCTGGGAAATGGACTGAGTGTAGGGGCTGGGGAAGTGACTGGTGTAGGGGGCTGAGAAGTGACTGGTGTAGGGGCTGGGGAAGTGACTGGTGTAGGGGCTGGGGGAAGTGACTGGTGTAGGGGAGGCTGGGAAGTGACTGGTGTAGGGGCTGGGAAGTGACTGTTGTAGGGGCTGGGAAGAGACTGGTGTAGGGGAGGCTGGGAAGTGACTGGTGTGAGGGGCTAGGGAAGTGACTGGTGTAGGGGCTGGGAAGTGACTGGTGTAGGGGGCTGGGGAAGTGACTGGTGTAGGGGCTGGGGATGTGACTGGTGTAGGGGGAGGGGCTGGGAAGTGACTGGTGTGAGAGGGCTAGGAAGTGACTGGTGTAGGGGCTGGGAAGTAACTAGGTTTTGGGGGGCTGGGAAGTGACTGGTGTAGGGGCTGGGAAGAGAGACTGGTGTGGGAGGGGGCTGGGAAGTGACTGGTGTAGGGGGCTGGGAAGGAAGACTGGTGTAGGGGGCTGGGAAGAGACTGGTCTTAGGGGGCTGGGAAGAGACTGGTGTAGGGGATGGGGAAGTGAGCTGGTGTAAGTAGGGGCTGGGAAGAGACTGGTGTGAGGGGCTGGGAAGAGACTGGTGTGTAGGGGCTGGGAAGACACTGGTGTAGGGGCTGGGAAGTGAGGCTGGTGTAGGGGCTGGGAAGAGAGACTAGGTGTGGGAGGGGCTGGGAAGAGACTGGTGTAGGGGGCTGGGGAAGTGACTGGTGTAGGGGGCTGGGGAAGTGACTGGTGTAGGGGGCTGGGGAAGTGACTGGTGTATGGGGCTGGGGAAGAGACTGGTGTAGGGGGCTGGGGAAGTGACTGGTGTAGGGGGCTGGGGAAGAGACTGATGTAGGGGGGCTGGGGAAGAGACTGGTGTAGGGGGCTGGGGAAGAGACTGGTGTAGGGGGCTGGGGAAGTGACTGTTGTAGGGGGCTGGGGATGAGACTGGTGTAGGGGGATGGGGAAGAGACTGGTGTAGGCGGCTGGGGAAGTGACTGGGGTAGGGGGCGGGGGAAGTGACTGGTGTAGGGGGCTAGGGAAGTGACTGGTGTAGGGGGCTGGGGAGGCGACTGGTGTAGGGGGCTGGGGAAGTGACTGGTGTAGGAGGCTGGGGAAGTGACTGGTGTAGGGGGCTGGGGAAGTGACTGGTGTAGGGGGCTGGGGAAATGACTGGTGTAGGGGGCTGGGGAAGTGACTGGTGTAGGGGGCTGGGGAAGCGACTGGTGTAAGGGGCTGGGGAAGGGACTAGTGTAGGGGGCTGGGGAAGTGACTGGTGTAGGGGGCTGGGGAAGTGACTGGTGTAGGGGGCGGGGGAAGTGACTGTTGTAGGAGGTTGGGGAAGTGACTGGTGTAGGGGGCTGGGGAATTGACTGGTGTAGGGGGCTGGGGAAGTGACTGGTGTAGGGGGCTGGGGAAGTGACTGGTGTCGGGGGCTGGGTAAGTGACTGGTGTTGGGGGCTGGGGAAGTGACTGGTGTAGGGGGCTGGGGAAGTTACTGGTGTAGGGGGCTGGGGAAGTGAGGGGGCTGGGGAAGTGTTGGGGGCTGGGGAAGTGACTGGTGTAGTTGGCTGGGGAAGTGACTGGTGTAGGGGGCTGGGGAAGTTACTGGTGTAGGGGGCTGGGGAAGTGACTGGTGTAAGTGGGGCTGGGGAAGTGACTGGTGTAGGGGGCTGGGGAGGGGGCTGGGAGTGACTGGTGTTGGGGGCTGGGGAAGTGACTGGTGTAGGGGGCTGGGGAAGTTACTGGTGTAGGGGGCTGAGGAAGTGACTGGTGTTGGGGGCTGGGGAAGTGACAGGTGTAGTTGGCTGGGGAAGTGACTGGTGTAGGGGGCTGGGGAAGTGACTGGTGTAGGGGGCTGGGGAAGTGACTGGTGTAGGGGGCTGGGGAAGTGACTGGTGTTGGGGGCTGGGGAAGTGACTGGTGTAGGGGGCGGGGGAAGTGACTGGTGTAGGGGGCTGGGGAAGTGACTGGTGTAGGGGGCTGAGGAAGTGACTGGTGTAGGGGGCTGGGGAAGTGAGTGGTGTTGGGGGCGGGGGAAGTGACTGGTGTTGGGGGCTGGGGAAGTGACTGGTGTAGGGGGTTGGGGAAGTGACTGGTGTTGGGGGCTGGGGAAGTGACTGGTGTAGGGGGCTGGGGAAGTGACTGGTGTAGGGGGCTGAGGAAGTGACTGGTGTAGGGGGCTGGGGAAGTGACTGGTGTAGGGGGCTATGGAAGTGACTGCTGTAGGGGGCTGGGGAAGTGACTGGTGTAGGGGGCTGGGGAAGAGACTGGTGTAGGGGGCTGGGGAAGTGACGGGTGTAGGGGGCTAGGGACGTGACTGGTGTAGGGGACTGGGGAAGTTACTGGTGTAGGGGGCTGGGGAAGAGACTGGTGTAGTTGGCTGGGGAAGTGACTGGTGTCGGGGGCTGGGGAAGTGACTGGTGTAGGGGGCTGGGGAAGTGTCTGGTGTAGGGGGCTGGGGAAGTGACGGGTGTAGGGGGCTGGGGAAGTGACTGGTGTTGGGGGCTGGGGAAGTGACAGGTGTAAGGGGCTGGGGAAGTGACTGGTGTAGGGGGCTCGGGAAGTGACTGGTGTAGGGGGCTGGGAAAGTGACTGGTGTTGGGGGCTGGGTAAGTGACTGGTGTACGGGGCTGGGGAAGTGACTGGTGTAGGGGGCTGGGGAAGTGACTGCTGTAGGGGGCTGGGGAAGTCACTGGTGTTGGGGGCTGGGGAAGTGACTGGTGTTGGGGGCTGGGGAAGTGACTGGTGTTGGGGGCTGGGGAAGTGACTGGTGTAGGGGGCTGGGGAAGTTACTGGTGTAGGGTTCTGGGGAAGTGACTGGTGTAGGGGGCTGGGGAAGTGACTGGTGTTGGGGGCGGGGCAAGTGACTGGTGTAGGGGGCTGGGGAAGTGACTGGTGTAGGGGGCTGGGGAAGTGACTGGTGTTGGGGCTGGGGAAGTGACTGGTGTAGGGGGCTGAGGAAGTGACTGGTGTAGGGGGCTGGGGAAGTGACTGGTGTAGGGGGCTGGGGAAGTGACTGGTGTAGGGGGCTGAGGAAGTGACTGGTGTAGGGGGCTGGGGAAGTGACTGGTGTAGGGGGCTGGGGAAGTGACTGGTGTTGGGAGCTGGAGAAGTGACTGGTGTAGGGGGCTGGGGAAGTGACTGGTGTAGGGGGCTGGGAAGTGACTGGTGTAGGGGGCTGGGGAAGTGACTGGTGTAGGGGGCTGGGGAAGTGACTGGTGTAGGGGGCTGGGGAAGTGACTGGTGTAGGGGGCTAGGGAAGTGACTGGTGTAGGGGGCTGGGGAAGAGACTGGTGTAGGGGGCTGGGGAAGAGACTGGTGTAGGGGGCTGGGGAAGTGACTGGTGTAGGGGGCTAGGGAAGTGACTGGTGTAGGGGGCTGGGGAAGCGACTGGTGTAGGGGGGGGAAGTCTGGGGAAGAGACTGGTGTAGGGGGCTGGGGAAGTGGTGTAGGGGCCTGGGACGTGACGGGGGTCGGGGGCTGGGGAAGTGACTGGTGTAGGGGGCTGGGGAAGTGACTGGTGTAAGGGGCTGGGGAAGTGACTGGTGTAGGGGGCTGGGGAAGTGACTGGTGTAGGGGGCTGGGGAAGTGACTGGTGTAGGGGGCTGTGGAAGTGACTGGTGTAGGGGGCTGGGGAAGTGAGTGGTGTTGGGGGCTGGGGAAGTGACTGGTGTTGGGGGCTGGGGAAGTGACTGGTGTAGGGGGCTGGGAAAGTGACTGGTGTAGGGGGCTGGGGAAGTGACTGGTGTAGGGGGCTGGGGAAGTGACTGGTGTTGGGGGCTGGGGAAGTGACTGGTGTAGGGGGCTGGGGAAGTGACTGGTGTAGGGGGCTGGGGAAGTGACTCGTGTAGGGGGCTGGGGAAGTGACTGGTGTAGGGGGCTAGGGAAGTGACTGGTGTAGGGGGCTGGGGAAGTGACTGGTGTAGGGGGCTGGGGAAGTGACTGGTGTAGGGGGCTGGGGAAGTGACTGGTGTAGTGGGCTGGGGAAGTGACTGGTGTAGGGGGCTGGGGAAGTGACTGGTGTAGGGGGCTGTTGAAGTGACTGGTGTAGGGGGCTGGGGAAGTGACTGGTGTTGGGGGTGACTGGGGAAGTGACTGGTGTAGGGGGCTGGGGAAGTGCCTGGTGTAGGGGGCTGGGGAAGTGACTGGTGTAGGGGGCTGGGGAAGTGACTGGTGTAGGGGGCTGGGGAAGTGACTGGTGTAGGGGGCTAGGGAAGTGACTGGTGTTGGGGGCTGGGGAAGTGACTGGTGTAGGGGGCTGGGGAAGTGACTGGTGTTGGGGGCGGGGGAAGTGATTGGTGTCGGGGGCTGGGGAAGTGACTGGTGTAGGGGGCTGGGGAAGTGACTGGTGTAGGGGGCTAGGGAAGTAACTGGTGTAGGGGGCTGGGGAAGTGACTGGTGTAGGTGGCTGGGGAAGTGACTGGTGTAGGGGGCTGGGGAAGTGACTGGTGTAGGGGGCTGAGGAAGTGACTGGTGTAGGGGGCTGGGGAAGTGACTGGTGTTGGGGGCTGGGGAAGTGACTGGTGTAGGGGGCTGGGGAAGTGACTGGTGTAGGGGGCTGGGGAAGTGACTGGTGTAGGGGGCTGGGGAAGTGACTGGTGTAGGGGGCTGGGGAAGTAACTGGTGTAGGGGGCTGGGGAAGTGACTGGTGTAGGGGGCTGGGAAAGTGACTGGTGTAGGGGGCTGGGGAAGTGACTGGTGTAGGGGGCTGGGGAAGTGACTGGTGTAGGGGGCTGGGGAAGTGACTGGTGTTGGGAGCTGGAGAAGTGACTGGTGTAGGGGGCTGGGGAAGTGACTGGTGTTGGGGGCTGGGAAGTGACTGGTGTAGGGGACTGGGGAAGTGACTGGTGTAGGGGGCTGGGGAAGTGACTGGTGTAGGGGGCTGGGGAAGTGACTGGTGTAGGGGGCTTGGGAAGTGACTGCTGTAGGGGGCTGGGGAAGTGACTGGTGTAGGGGGCTGGGGAAGAGACTGGTGTAGGGGGCTGGGGAAGTGACTGGTGTAGGGGGCTAGGGAAGTGACTGGTGTAGGGGGCTGGGGAAGTGACTGGTGTAGGGGGCTGGGGAAGAGACTGGTGTAGTTGGCTGGGGAAGTGACTGGTGTAGGGGGCTGGGGAAGTGACTGGTGTAGGGGGCTGGGGAAGTGACTGGTGTAAGGGGCTGGGGACGTGACTGGTGTAGGGGGCTGGGGAAGTGACTGGTGTTGGGGGCTGGGGAAGTGACTGGTGTAGGGGGCTGGGGAAGTGACTGGTGTAGGGGGCTGGGGAAGTGACTGGTGTAGGGGGCTGGGGAAGTGACTGGTGTTGGGGGCTGGGGAAGTGACTGGTGTAGGGGGCTGGGGAAGTGACTGGTGTAGGGGGCTGGGGAAGTGACTGGTGTAGGGGGCTGGGGAAGTGACTGGTGTTGGGGGCTGGGAAAGTGACTGGTGTAGGGGGCTGGGGAAGTGACTGGTGTTGGTGGCTGGGGAAGTGACTGGTGTAGGGGGCTGGGGAAGTTACTGGTGTAGGGGGCTGGGGAAGTGACTGGTGTAGGGGGCTGGGGAAGTGACTGGTGTTGGGGGCTGGGGAAGTGACTGGTGTAGGGGGCTGGGGAAGTGACTGGTGTAGGGGGCTGGGGAAGTGACTGGTGTTGGGGGCTGGGGAAGTTACTGGTGTAGGGGGCTGGGGAAGTGACTGGTGTAGGGGGCTGGGGAAGTGACTGGTGTAGGGGGCTGGGGAAGTGACTGGTGTAGTTGGCTGGGGAAGTGACGGGTGTCGGGGGCGGGGTAAGTGACTGGTGTAGGGGGCTGGGGAAGTGACTGGTGTAGGGGGCTGGGGAAGTGACTGGTGTTGGGGGCTAGGGAAGTGACTGGTGTAGGGGGCTGGGGAAGTGACTGGTGTAGGGGGCTGGGGAAGAGACTGGTGTAGGGGGCTGGGGAAGTGACTGGTGTAGGGGGCTGGGGAAGTGACTGGTGTAGGGGGCTAGGGAAGTGAGTGGTGTTGGGGGCTGGGGAAGTGACTGGTGTAGGGGGCTGGGGAAGTGACTGGTGTTGGGGGCTGGGGAAGTGACTGGTGTAGGGGGCTGGGGAAGTGACTGGTGTAGGGGGCTGGGGAAGTGACTGGTGTAGGGGGCTGGGGAAGTGACTGGTGTAGGGGGCTGGGGAAGTGACTGGTGTAGTGGGCTGGGGAAGTGACTTCACAGTGATCAGTATTTATGGTAACTACAATGTTCACAGTGATCAGTATTCATGGTAACCACAATGTTCACAGTGATCAGTATTTATGGTAACTACAATGTTCACAGTGATCAGTATTTATGGTAATCACAATGTTCACAGTGATCAGTATTTATGGTAACCACAATGTTCACAGTGATCAGTATTTATGGTAACTACAATGTTCACAGTGATCAGTATTTATGGTAATCACAATGTTCACAGTGCTCAGTATTTATGGTAATCACAATGTTCACAGTGCTCAGTATTCATGGTAATCACAATGTTCACAGTGATCAGTATTTATGGTAATCACAATGTTCACAGTGATCAGTATTTATGGTAACCACAATGTTCACAGTGATCAGTATTTATGGTAACTACAATGTTCTTAGTGATCAGTATTTATGGTAATCACAATGTTCACAGTGCTCAGTATTCATGGTAACCACAATGTGTGATCAGTATTCATGGTAACCACAATGTTCACAGTGATCAGTATTTATGGTAACCACAATGTTCACAGTGATCAGTATTTATGGTAACCACAATGTTCACAGTGATCAGTATTCATGGTAACCACAATGTTCACAGTGATCAGTATTTATGGTAACCACAATGTTCACAGTGATCAGTATTTATGGTAACTACAATGTTCACAGTGATCAGTATTTATGGTAATCACAATGTTCACAGTGCTCAGTATTCATGGTAACCACAATGTTCACAGTGATCAGTATTTATGGTAACCACAATGTTCACAGTGATCAGTATTCATGGTAACCACAATGTTCACAGTGATCAGTATTTATGGTAACCACAATGTTCACAGTGATCAGTATTTATGGTAACCACAATGTTCACAGTGATCAGTATTCATGGTAACCACAATGTTCACAGTGATCAGTATTTATGGTAACCACAATGTTCACAGTGATCAGTATTCATGGTAACCACAATGTTCACAGTGATCAGTATTTATGGTAACTACAATGTTCACAGTGATCAGTATTTATGGTAATCACAATGTTCACAGTGCTCAGTATTCATGGTAACCACAATGTTCACAGTGATCAGTATTTATGGTAACCACAATGTTCACAGTGATCAGTATTTATGGTAACTACAATGTTCACAGTGATCAGTATTCATGGTAACTACAATGTTCACAGTGCTCAGTCATGTATTTCATGATCAGTATTCATGGTAACCACAATGTTCACAGTGATCAGTATTCATGGTAACCACAATGTTCACAGTGATCAGTATTCATGGTAACCACAATGTTCACAGTGATCAGTATTTATGGTAACCACAATGTTCACAGTGATCAGTATTTATGGTAACTACAATGTTCACAGTGATCAGTATTCATGGTAACTACAATGTTCACAGTGATCAGTATTTTTGGTAACCACAATGTTCACAGTGATCAGTATTCATGGTAACCACAATGTTCACAGTGATCAGTATTCATGGTAACCACAATGTTCACAGTGATCAGTATTCATGGTAACCACAATGTTCACAGTGATCAGTATTCATGGTAACCACAATGTTCACAGTGATCAGTATTCATGGTAACCACAATGTTCACAGTGATCAGTATTCATGGTAACCACAATGTTCACAGTGATCAGTATTTATGGTAACCACAATGTTCACAGTGATCAGTATTTATGGTAACTACAATGTTCACAGTGATCAGTATTTATGGTAACTACAATGTTCACAGTGATCAGTATTTATGGTAACCACAATGTTCACAGTGATCAGTATTTATGGTAACTACAATGTTCACAGTGATCAGTATTTATGGTAACCACAATGTTCACAGTGATCAGTATTTATGGTAACCACAATGTTCACAGTGATCAGTATTCATGGTAACCACAATGTTCACAGTGATCAGTATTTATGGTAACTACAATGTTCACAGTGATCAGTATTTATGGTAACCACAATGTTCACAGTGATCAGTATTTATGGTAACCACAATGTTCACAGTGATCAGTATTTATGGTAACTACAATGTTCACAGTGATCAGTATTTATGGTAACCACAATGTTCACAGTGATCAGTATTTATGGTAACTACAATGTTCACAGTGATCAGTATTCATGGTAACTACAATGTTCACAGTGATCAGTATTCATGGTAACCACAATGTTCACAGTGATCAGTATTTATGGTAACCACAATGTTCACAGTGATCAGTATTCCTGGTAACCACAATGTTCACAGTGATCAGTATTCATGGTAACCACAATGTTCACAGTGATCAGTATTCATGGTAACCACAATGTTCACAGTGATCAGTATTGATGGTAACCCCAATGTTCTCAGTGATCAGGATTCATGTTCACAGTAAGTATTTATGGTAACCACAATGTTCACAGTGACAATGTTCACAGTGATCAGTATTTATGGTAACCACAATGTTCACAGCTATCAGTATCCATGGTAACCACAATGTTCACAGTGATCAGTATTTATGGTAATCACAATGTTCACAGTGATCAGTATTCATGGTAACCACAATGTTCACAGTGATCAGTATTTATGGTATCTATGGTATCAGTATTCATGGTAACTACAATGTTCACAGTGATCAGTATTCATGGTAACCACAATGTTCACAGTGATCAGTATTAATGGTAACCACAATGTTCACAGTGATCAGTATTTGTTCACAGTATGTTCACAGTGATCAGTATTTATGGTAACCACAATGTTCACAGTGATCAGTATTTATGGTAACCACAATGTTCACAGTGATCAGTATTCATGGTAACCACAATGTTCACAGTGATCAGTATTTATGGTAACCACAATGTTCACAGTGATCAGTATTTATGGTAACCACAATGTTCACAGTGATCAGTATTTATGGTAACTACAATGTTCACAGTGATCAGTATTCATGGTAACCACAATGTTCACAGTGATCAGTATTTATGGTAACCACAATGTTCACAGTGATCAGTATTTATGGTAACCACAATGTTCACAGTGATCAGTATTTATGGTAACCACAATGTTCACAGTGATCAGTATTCATGGTAACCACAATGTTCACAGTGATCAGTATTCATGGTAACCACAATGTTCACAGTGATCAGTATTTATGGTAATTACAATGTTCACAGTGATCAGTATTCATGGTAACCACAATGTTCACAGTGATCAGTATTCATGGTAACCACAATGTTCACAGTGATCAGTATTCATGGTAACCACAATGTTCACAGTGATCAGTATTCATGGTAACCACAATGTTCACAGTGATCAGTATTCATGGTAACCACAATGTTCACAGTGATCAGTATTTATGGTAACATGGTAACCACAATGTTCACAGTGATCAGTATTTATGGTAACCACAATGTTCACAGTGATCAGTATTCATGGTAACCACAATGTTCACAGTGATCAGTATTCATGGTAACCACAATGTTCACAGTGATCAGTATTTATGGTAACCACAATGTTCACAGTGATCAGTATTCATGGTAACCACAATGTTCACAGTGATCAGTATTTATGGTAACTACAATGTTCACAGTGATCAGTATTTATGGTAACCACAATGTTCACAGTGATCAGTATTCATGGTAACCACAATGTTCACAGTGATCAGTATTCATGGTAACCACAATGTTCACAGTGATCAGTATTTATGGTAACCACAATGTTCACAGTGATCAGTATTTATGGTAACCACAATGTTCACAGTGATCAGTATTTATGGTAACCACAATGTTCACAGTGATCAGTATTCATGGTAACCACAATGTTCACAGTGATCAGTATTTATGGTAACCACAATGTTCACAGTGATCACAGTGATCAGTATTCATGGTAACCACAATGTTCACAGTGATCAGTATTCATGGTAACCACAATGTTCACAGTGATCAGTATTCATGGTAACCACAATGTTCACAGTGATCAGTATTTATGGTAACCACAATGTTCACAGTGATCAGTATTTATGGTAACCACAATGTTCACAGTGATCAGTATTTATGGTAACCACAATGTTCACAGTGATCAGTATTCATGGTAACCACAATGTTCACAGTGATCAGTATTCATGGTAACCACAATGTTCACAGTGATCAGTATTCATGGTAACCACAATGTTCACAGTGATCAGTATTCATGGTAACCACAATGTTCACAGTGATCAGTATTCATGGTAACCACAATGTTCACAATATTCAATGCTCAATTCAATGTTCAATTCTGCTAATATTATTTAATTTCCTGCTCAGGTAAAAACAGAGAAAAGTAAATTATAATCTCAGAAAAAAATAAAACAAAAAATATAAACAAAGTTTTTGAAAAAAATCGTAAATATTTTATTATCGAATAAAAATTTAGAGATTTTTTGGATTTTGATATTTTTGATACATATATTTTTCCCATTTTTTTTTTTTTGCTTTAAGAGGTGGTCATTGATCCATCACACAAACGATATATACACAGAAATGAGTATTTCTCTCAATGTATATGTTATGATTTTAATTTTAGTGATTTATATATTTTTGGCTGATGAGGGAAAGATTCCAGGCAGGTTTAACTACCCTAGTTAGTCGATAGGCTTGAAACCCCACTTGAATAACGATACTAAAAGCAACATGGCCGTTTTTTCCTTCCCTTTGTATATACTAACAGCTATATATGTCTTCATACTAGTCATGTTTCTCCTGATATCTTTTCTCCTTGATAGCTATGTCTTCGTGAAGTCTTTCAGCGTGTTCCTTGATAGCTATGTCTTGGTGAAGTCTTTCAGCGTGTTCCTTGATAGCTATGTCTTGGTGAAATCTTTCAGCGTGTTCCTTGATAGCTCTGTCTTGGTGAAATCTTTCAGCGTGTTCCTTGATAGCTATGTCTTGGTGAAGTCTTTCAGCGTGTTCCTTGATAGCTATGTCTTGGTGAAATCTTTCAGCGTGTTCCTTGATAGCTATGTCTTGGTGAAGTCTTTCAGCGTGTTCCTTGATAGCTATGTCTTGGTGAAATCTTTCAGCGTGTTCCTTGATAGCTATGTCTTGGTGAAATCTTTCAGCGTGTTCCTTGATAGCTATGTCTTGGTGAAATCTTTCAGCGTGTTCCTTGATAGCTATGTCTTGGTAAAATCTTTCAGCGTGTTCCTTGATAGCTATGTCTTGGTGAAATCTTTCAGCGTGTTCCTTGATAGCTATGTCTTGGTGAAGTCTTTCAGCGTGTTCCTTGATAGCTATGTCTTGGTGAAATCTTTCAGCGTGTTCCTTGATAGCTATGTCTTGGTGAAGTCTTTCAGCGTGTTCCTTGATAGCTATGTCTTGGTGAAATCTTTCAGCGTGTTCCTTGATAGCTATGTCTTGGTGAAATCTTTCAGCGTGTTCCTTGATAGCTATGTCTTGGTAAAATCTTTCAGCGTGTTCCTTGATAGCTATGTCTTGGTGAAATCTTTCAGCGTGTTCCTTGATAGCTATGTCTTGGTAAAATCTTTCAGCGTGTTCCTTGATAGCTATGTCTTGGTAAAATCTTTCAGCGTGTTCCTTGATAGCTATGTCTTGGTGAAATCTTTCAGCGTGTTCCTTGATAGCTATGTCTTGGTAAAATCTTTCAGCGTGTTCCTTGATAGCTATGTCTTGGTGAAATCTTTCAGCGTGTTCCTTGATAGCTATGTCTTGGTGAAGTCTTTCAGCGTGTTCCTTGATAGCTATGTCTTGGTAAAATCTTTCAGCGTGTTCCTTGATAGCTATGTCTTGGTGAAATCTTTCAGCGTGTTCCTTGATAGCTATGTCTTGGTGAAGTCTTTCAGCGTGTTCCTTGATAGCTATGTCTTGGTGAAATCTTTCAGCGTGTTCCTTGATAGCTATGTCTTGGTGAAATCTTTCAGCGTGTTCCTTGATAGCTATGTCTTGGTAAAATCTTTCAGCGTGTTCCTTGATAGCTATGTCTTGGTGAAATCTTTCAGCGTATTTATCACTAACGTCAACAAGGTTAGGCGGGAGAAAGTCATGTACATGACCTTGATTTTCGTATCATTCTAACATCTTCAGCAATGGCCACTTCGATACTCTTGTCAAGGCGTTCAGGAGCTCGAGGAGCTTTCTTAGGCTCCCCGGGAACTGAGGCAACTATTCTCTTTGGCATTCAGTGGACGAACCTGGCTGTTTCCCAATAATTTCAAGGGTAACGTTGCAGACTTGTCGTCCTGCTGTGTTAATGGTTGTGAGGACGTTGCGTGCTGACCAGCCACCGTCTCGAGACGACCTATCTAGCCCTACCTCCAACTTTAAATCGGCAGGCAGTTTCAACCGAGTCACTACTACAGAATCCTACATCCTTACATCCTCCCCTCCATCCTCTACGACCTTCCACGTCACCTCCTCTGTCTCTGAATGGAACCACTTCCCGCTCACTGCACTTCCCTCCGTCTCTGCGAACTTCCACCTTCCGTTCACAGATGACACTGCTTCATAACGATCACCTCAATATCAACTCTTTGATTCACTTCCTTCAAACAACATGACTGAGGTGATGGAGTTTCTTTTCTTAACCGTACACATTCGTATGATTGCAGGCAACGTCTCATCCTGTGCTGTTTAATGACTGGTGCTAATTTCACGTTACTACCATAACTCCACGTATGTAATCTTGACTTTCTGTCTTCTCCTCTGTTTACGGCACCTCACTCATGCTTTTATCTGTAACTTACACAACTAGTGTAAAAGATTTGTTTTCGAATGAGAAGAAAAGCCTAACATTGTCTTTGACGATCCCAACACTGAGGATCCACCAACACCAACACTGATGATCCATCAATACCAACACTGAGGATCCACCAACACCAACACTGAGGATCCACCAACACCAACACTGAGGATCCACCAACACCAACACTGATGATTCACTAACACCAACACTGAGGATCCACCAACACCAACACTGAGGATCCACCAACACCAACACTGAGGATCCACCAACACCAACACTGATGATCCACCAACACCAACACTGATGATTCACTAACACCAACACTGAGGATCCACCAACACCAACACTGAGGATCCACCAACACCAACACTGATGATCCACCAACACCAACACTGATGATTCAATAACACCAACACTGAGGATCCACCAACACCAACACTGATGATCCACCAACACCAACACCGATGATTCAATAACACCAACACTGAGGATGCATACTACCACACTTCAGTGACACACTGTGTCTCTTAAGAGACAGGTACACATGCGTTTATTTCTTCCTTGTCCCTTCCTAGCTGCCAAGTGACCATGTGTATAGACACCAAGAAAGTCACAAACCTCTATATAAATCGTTGGCCATTAAGCCTCGCAAACGGATATTAAACCTCCATCTGTATATCTCTCTATCTGAGTATATCTCTTGTGAGTACACTGAGAGCACCAGTGTTTGCACACGAGCAGGGGTGTATGTATATGTGTATATATACATACATGGGACACGCCTGTTGAACGTCACATTCAAGATTATAAACTGTTCTACATACAGAAATATCGGAAATGAAGGTGGGGTGGCACTGTATGGCACTGAATTTCTACATAAAAACGTGTGCAAAATCTGAAATAACACACACAGTGTCTGTCTAGGTAGAATTTTCAGAGGGCTTGAAAAATTTATTTAAGACGTGATATACCGTCCCCCTAACTTGGATGGGGACCAAGGGAGACTACTGTGGGAGGAAACTGTTAAGGCCATAAGGCACGATAACGTAATGATTCTAGGGGACTTCGACTTTTGTCAGATTGATTTGAATTCGTTGACTGGGAATTTAGAATCTAATGACTTCTTAGAGGTAGTTCAGGATTGTTTTTTGAAGCAGTTTGTTACAGAACCTACACAGGGAAATAACCTGCTTGACTTGGTTCTGGCAAACAAGGAAACCTTTGTTAATAATTTAGAAATTACAGAGGAATTTGGCGCAAGCGATCACAAATCAATTACCTTTAAAATTGAATGAAAGTATGATAGTTGGGACAACCCAGTAACGGTCCCAGATTTTCGCTTAGCAAATTACAATGGGCTTAGAGAACACTGTCAATATGACAGCTTTCTAAACACTATACATGCTGTCCATAGAACGTATATTCCATATTAAGAAATTATATAGAATAGAAATGATCCGAAATAGATGAATAATAGGCTCAAACATCTTTCAGGAGAGAAAGGAATTGATAGATGCATGAAAAGAGGCAAGGGTCATGTTATGAACCATGATATTCACATTAAGAGGGACGTTAAATAGGGGATAAAAAACTAAACGGGACTATTAAATTAAAATTTGTAGGGATTCAAGAACTAACCCGAAAGGCTTTTTCCAGTTATTTTATTTTTTTTTTTATTATCACACTGGCTGATTCCCACCAAGGCAGGGTGGCCCGAAAAAGAAAAACTTTCACCATCATTCACTCCATCACTGTCTTGCCAGAAAGGTGCTTTACACTACAGTTTTTAAACTGCAACATTAACACCCCTCCTTCAGAGTGCAGGCACTGTACTTCCCATCTCCAGGACTCAAGTCCGGCCTGCCGGTTTCCCTGAACCCCTTCATAAATGTTACTTTGCTCACACTCCAACAGCACGTCAAGTATTAAAAACCATTTGTCTCCATTCACTCCTATCAAACGCGCTCACGCATGCCTGCTGGAAGTCCAAGCCCCTCGCACACAAAACCTCCTTTACCCCCTCCCTCCAACCTTTCCTAGGCCGACCCCTACCCCGCCTTCCTTCCACTACAGACTGATACACTCTTGAAGTCATTCAAGAGTTATATAGAAGTCATTCCAGTTATATAGAACAAAAATTAGAGATAAGATAAGTCCCCTTAAAAATAACTCAGGGCATCTTACTAACAAGGAAAATAAAAAGTGCTAGATTTTTAATAATTATTTCCTCGGGGTTTTCGCACATGAAGACACTAACAATATCCCAGTCATTAGTTTTTATAGTGGGCCTGTAGAAGATAAATTATGCAATATCACAGTCACCAGGGAAACGGTAATCAAACAGGTAGACCGAATGAAGCAAAATAAATACCTGGGTCCCGAAAAACTTATTTTCTAGAATTTTACGAAATGAGATTTTGTGATCCATTAACTAACATTTTTAATATATCTCTTCAAACAGCTGTAGTGTCTGATATGTGGAAGATGGCCAATGTAATTCCTATTTTTAAATCAGGGGACAAATCGTTATCGTCAAGTTACCGCCCAATTAGCCTAACTTCAGCTGTAGGCAAATTAATCACGATAAAGAATTCGATATTGTTTATTTAGATTTTAGTAAAGTTTTTGATAGAGTACCGCACCAGAGACTTTTAGAGAAAATGGCATCTCATGGCCTTAGGGGAAAAGTGCTGTCATGGATCGAGTCATGGCTCATCAACACGAAGCAGATATTTTTGTTAGTGGGTTGAATTTGAGAAGAACCTGTCCAGTATGGGCCAATGGGCCTGTAGCAGTGTTCTTATTCTCTTATGCTTCTTATGTTAGAGTTGACGATAATCTATATACGCCCATATTTGGGATTTAAATATTTTTTATTAGCAGTATACAGGCGACATGCGTCATAATGACCTTTGATGTGTCAAAAGACTTAAAGAACATCCACTCAACATCACACCGATAGGTGTATGTCTCTCAGCGTATATATCTTCATAGTTTATCCTAATCCCTATTTTAGATATTAAAAAGATTTGCATTTGGTGAATGGGTGACATGCTGCGTTAATGATCTTTCGTGTAGCGGATAGACTCCATTAACCACCTATCACACATGTTACAAGGTTGTAAACACTGAGAGATGTAGTTTCTCAGTGAATATACACTAAGAGTTTGGGATTGAGACACTTATGCAGCATATGGGAATCTTTATTCAGGAAACGTTTCGCCACACAGTGGCTTCATCAGTCCAATACAAAGAGGAAGGCGTAAGGAGAGGAGGAGTATGAGGTAATCAGTCCCTCAGCCTGGAGTCGATGTGTTCAGTCCATCAATCTTGTAGAATGTACAGCATAGGGCCGTAGACGTGGCTTATATACTGTAGTGAGGTGACGTGAAGCAGATGGAGGCGGGGTCATAGTGGTACCATCCACTAGTCGAAGTAGGTCTTCGTCCAAAGGTTGAACAAGTGTTGAAGAATTCTTTGTAACAAGATCCCATGATGCTGCAGTGTCTGACAGTTGTGATGAATGGTTTGAAAAACCGACAAGTTGAGGATTGAGACACTTATGCAGCATATGGAAATCTTTATTCAGGAAACGTTTCGCCACACAGTGGCTTCATCAGTCCAATACAAAGAGGAAGGCGTAAGCCACGTCTACGGCTCTATGCTGTACATTCTACAAGATTGATGGACTGAACACATCGACTCCAGGCTGAGGGACTGATTACCTCATACTCCTCCTCTCCTTACGCCTTCCTCTTTGTATTGGACTGATGAAGCCACTGTGTGGCGAAACGTTTCCTGAATAAAGATTCCCATATGCTGCATAAGTGTCTCAATCCTCAACTTGTCGGTTTTTCAAACCATTCATCACACTAAGAGTTTACCTTAGTCCCTAGTCTGGGAAATATAATAATCTTGACTGGCCAAGAACAGGTCACATGCAACCGTACGGGAGATTCGGAGTTCGAATCTCCGGTACGGCTGGATAACATTAGGACGTATTACCGTAAGACACCTGCTGTCCATGTTCACCCATCAGTGCAAAATGGGTACCTGGGTGTTAGTGGACTGGTATGGGTCGCATCCTGGGACAAAACTGACTTAATTTGCCCGAAATGCTAAGTCTGTATACCTCGTATATGTACTTATAAAAATTAAGATATTATTATTATTATTATTATTATTATTATTATTATTATTATTATTATTATTATTATTATTATTATTATTATTATTATTATTATTATTATTATTATTCATGGTATGAACAAGCTATTTCCATCAGCACCTTGATACTATATTGCAAGATGAGTAACAGTATAGATCCTCTTGTTTTATCCTCCCCTCACAGGATATACGATCGTAATATCAGGTATATATACAGCGCCAATATATTTCCATGGCCTCACGATCTTGCCTCTGGGTCTCTCTTAGAGGAATTTTCGTTACTCTGGACAATACGGATTTGTCTACTAGAGTTTTTGCTGCTTTATGAGAGTACGAACTTGGTGGAGCGTTTTTGCCAAACTTCGGTCTAACTCACTGTCTAGCTTTATGTAGAGTTTTATTAAGGCATTTGATAAAGCCTTTAAATAGAGCTATACGTTACTACAGTAAAAGCCTTTTCAGCCCCTGTCTCTCACTACCTGTAGTTAAATTATGTATCTAGTTTTGTTTTGATACCTAAGCCGGACCTACCGTGGGCGTTTTTCTTACCTTAAGTAATCCGGATCCACCGTCGGCGTTTTTGTTACCATAAGTAATCCGGATCCACCGTGGGCGTTTTTGTTACCTTAATCCGGATCCGTCGGGGCGTTTTTGTAGCAGAGGATTCATATTCGCAACTCTTAAGTCGCAATAAATTTGACCTTACAAGTAATCGACCTTAAATATATGCTCATTAGTGGTAATTATCACATGAATTGTATCTAGTTAAAACTAATTATTCCTGTTGTGACTGGCTGGGCGAAACACGTATATTTTAAACGTTTCGCTCGGGATGTAAACTCTGTCATATCCGACTCCTGAGCGAAACGTATATGTTAAAGGCGAGTTTTATTACGTGTCTTTGTACTCAGTAATGATTCCTTTATTGCCAATAAAATGTCACCCTTACGTGTGTGTTAATGAGACGTCCCACCAGGAGACCTTGCTCCTCCTGGTGAAAAGCTCTTGATCCGAGGAATAGGAGTTACCTTTTCCTGGGATCATAACCTATCACTACCCAAACGCTCCATAGCCCCTACAGGTTTCGTACCTCCCTGCAAATATAATTTTTTTTATATATATACAAATCGTGGCTGGTGATTACCGAAGATTTTTTTTATTTTTGATTAATATTATGGATAATTTAGCAATAATTTATAATTTTATTGATTATTTGTAAGTATTATTCTGATTACTTAACATTTAATTAATTATATTTACTGAGTAATTAAATATTTTACTGATTACTTTAATTCTAATTGATTATTTTTTACTAATTATTTACCCTTTAATTATTGTACTGATTAGTTGACCTGTAATTATTTCATAACTAAACTGAAATTTCAGTTGCTAATTGAATCTTAATTGAATAATTCCATTAATAATCTATAATTTATCAATTTGCGACTTTATTGACAAATTGATCCGTTAATGATTATTTTAATTATCAGGTAACCTGGTATTAATTGTGATTTTTAATTCTTAAAAATTATGATCAATTATTATGATTAGAATTATTATCGAGCTTTCAAGCGATGATTATCATCGTCAATGTTATTGATGCAACAACGGAAGTGTTATTGACGCAACGGAAGTGTTAGTGACGCAACGGAAGTGTTATTGACGCAACGGAAGTGTTATTGACGCAACGGAAGTGTTATTGATGCAACAACGGAAGTGTTACTGACACAACGGAAGTGTTACTGACGCAACGGAAGTGTTATTGAAGCAATAACGGAAGTGTTACTGACGCAACGGAAGTGTTATTGACGCAACGGAAGTGTTATTGATGCAACAACGGAAGTGTTACTGACGCAACGGAAGTGTTAGTGACGCAACGGAAGTGTTATTGACGCAACAACGGAAGTGTTACTGACGCAACGGAAGTGTTACTGACGCAACGGAAGTGTTAGTGACGCAACGGAAGTGTTACTGACGCAACGGAAGTGTTAGTGACGCAACGGAAGTGTTATTGACGCAACAACGGAAGTGTTACTGACGCAACGGAAGTGTTACTGACGCAACGGAAGTGTTACTGACGCAACGGAAGTGTTACTGACGCAACAGATGTGTTACTGATGCAACAGAAGTGTTACTGACACAACGGATGTGTTACTGACGCAACAGATGTGTTACTGACGCAACCGAAGTGTTACTGACGCAACCGAAGTGTTACTGACGCAACGGAAGTGTTACAGACACAACGGATGTGTTAGTGACGCAACGGAAGTGTTACTGACGCAACAGAAGTGTTACTGACGCAACGGAAGTGTTACTGACGCAATGGATGTGTTACTGACGCAATGAAAGTGTTACCGAAACATCTGTGGAGTTAAAATTGTTACGTAGTTAAACTGTCTCTTAAGCAATTAAACTGTTATTTACGCATTTAAACTGTTACTTATGCAGTTAAACTGTTACGCATTTAAACTGCTACTTACGTAGTTAAACTGTTACGCAGTTAAACTGCTACTTACGCAGTTAAACTCTTACGCAGTTAAACTGCTACTTACGCAGTTAAACTGTTACGCATTTAAACTGCTACTTACGCAGTTAAACTGTTACGCATTTAAACTGCCACTTACGCAGTTAAACTGTTACGCAGTTAAACTGCTACTTACGCAGTTAAACTGTTACGCAGTTAAACTGTTACGCATTTAAACTGCTACTTACGCAGTTAAACTGTTACGCAGTTAAACTGCTACTTACGCAGTTAAATTGTTACTTACGCAGTTAAACTGTTACTTACGCAGTTAAACTGTTATTTACGCAATAAACTATTACGCATTTGAACTGTCACTGACGCAATTGAATTGTTAATGCAATTAATTTGTTTCTGTAGTAATTGCCTCGTGACTGACTCAGCTACACTGTCAATGACGCAATTAAACTGCTACTGGCGCAAATGAATTGTTAGTGACTCACTTCAGCTGTCAGCGAAGCAATTTATCTGCTGACGCAAATAGTCATTTACGCATTCGAATTGCTATTGGCGTAATTAAACCCTCGCTGAAGCAGTTAAACTGTCATTGAAACAAACTGTCACTGAAGCAGTTAAACTGCTACGAACGCAAAAGAATTGTTACGTACGCAATTACATAAGTTATAGACGCAATTGCCTTGTTATTGACACAGTTGCCTCGTTAATGACGCAGTTAAATCGTTATTGACACTTGCATTGTTATTGATGCAACTGCCTCGTTACTGACGCAACTACCTCGTTAATGACGCAGTTACCTCGTTATTGACACTTGCATTGTTATTGATGCAACTGCCTCGTTACTGACGCAACTACCTCGTTAATGACGCAGTTACCTCGCTATTGACAGTTGCATTGTTATTGATGCAACTGCCTCGTTACTGACGCAACTACCTCGTTAATGACGCAGTTACCTCGTTATTGACAGTTGCATTGTTATTGATGCAACTGTATCGTTACTGACGCAACTACCTCGTTAATGACGCAGTTACCTCGTTATTGACAGTTGCATTGTTATTGATGCAACTGCCTCGTTACTGACGCAACTACCTCGTTAATGACGCAGTTACCTCGTTATTGACAGTTCCATTGTTATTGATGCAACTGCCTCGTTACTGACGCAACTACCTCGTTAATGACGCAGTTACCTCGTTATTGACAGTTCCATTGTTATTGATGCAATTACCTTGTTATTAACGCACTTGCATTGTCACTGACGTAACTACCTCATTACAAAGCAACTGTATTGTTATTAACGCAACTGCCTCGTTACTGGCGCAGATGCATTGTTACTAAGGCATATTCCGACCACAATATGGAGCTAAAAACTCGGTGCCGGGGATTTGCACAATCCTGGCAACAGTTTAAGTTGATAAGCTGCTCTATTCAACACGAAATTTCATTTAAGTCAGCACAATAGTCAGCTACAGCGGCCCTAACAAAGCTAACTGCACCGTTAGCACAATTAACAACCCAGCAGTAGGGGTTAGCAGCAAGTAATGAGGTGATTTGGGTACTACACTAGGGGGGAAAATATTTAAGAAATTTTTAATTTATTATTATTATTATTATTATTATTATTATTATTATTATTATTATTATTATTATTATTATTATTATTATTATTATTATTATTATTATTGGTGTTGCTTTTATTTTTTTAGGTTTGTGATTTTTATTATTCGTTTTATAGTTATGATTATTATTGCTATTAGTGTTATTATTAGTAGTAATTATTATTATATTTTCGTATTATACAGTAGTGTACATATTAATTGGGGCAATGATGATATGAGAAATTCCGGATATCAATGTTTATTTGAAAAATACACGGCAATAATAAGACAAATAATTGATTTAATAAGAGATATGACTACCCTTTGGTTTTATAAACGTTGCTACACTGGTATAGACTCCACCAATGTTGAACACATTTGGGCAAGTTCTTCGTCGTGGTACAAGGTCCTAATAACAGCAGCAATTAGCTTCTCCACAGGTGAACAGTCCTGCTTCGCGATCCTATGCGTTTGGTTATTGAGTATTGATTCTCAGTTGGGTTGAGGTCAGAAGAACTCTACTGACCAGACAGTTTAGAATGTTTAGCTCACTCTTTTCGAGGAATGTCAGCATTTTTCTGGAAGTGTGGCATGGAGCAAGATCCTGCTGGAAAATGCCTTCTCCATCAGGAAAGTCTCTATCCACAATGGGAAACAAATGAGTTGCCAGGATTGCCTTGTATTCGTCACTGTTCATCGTTCCCTCAACAATAACAAGCCGTCTAAGGCCTTTAGCAGTAAAACTACCACAAAACATCTTAGGTGGGTGTTTTGGTCCATGTTGACTGTGTCCATTCCGAAGAGGTTCACCTTTGCTCCGTCTCACTACCACTGATTTGTACCCATGTACTTCAAAATGCTCCTCATATGAAAATATAAATTTTCTCCATTCATCTGTCATCTATCCCTTTTGATCGAGTGCCCACCGCAGCCGTTTTTTTCTTCTAACGGTAGTCAGTAAATGTTTCTAAACCGGCTTTCTAACAGTTCTGCCAACTTCAAGGAACCTTCGTCAAACAGTTGAAGAATCAACATTTACGTCAGCTGAAGCCAAATCTCTCTGCAGATCTTTGCTGGCTTTCTTAGGATCCTTCACACTATTTCTTATGATAACCTTGCAGCGCTCCACAATCACCTGTGTCGTCAGCTCTCTTCAGAATCTGACCAACAGTTGACTTTACTAGGCTCAAATTTTTGTTGTTTTGTCTGATATTCAAATGATCATGTTTTCTAGGAGCTACAATACTTGCACACTTCCTAGGTGTAACATCATGAATTTCAGCAATAATCATTATTGAAGAATTTGGCGAAACCACATTCATTCACGGAGCACGCTTGCAGAAATAGCCTTACAGAACAGCAGCTGTTGTAGCACTGACGAGAGTCGCAGGGTGACACCACAGCTGGATGGTTGCCAGAAGTCAGTAGCAGACTCTTCTGAAAAGAAAAGAAAACCCAAACTGTGTTCATCCGAAGACTAAAATATATTATGAGACAATCACAGAACTTACTCCTGTCCAAATTAATTTGCTCACTACTGTAATAATTGGTATTATTTGCATTATTATTATTGTAATTGTTATTATTATTATTATTATTATTATTATTATTATTATTATTATTATTATTATTATTATTATTATTATTATTATTATTATTATTATTATTATTATAACTATTATTATTATTATTATTATTATTATTATTATTATTATTATTATTATTATTATTATTATTATTATTATTATTATTATTATTATTATTAATTTCATGGGAGAAAGCAAATTATCGTAGTGGTAATGCAGATGAGGAATTGGCAGTGATCAGGTTTGATCCAAGGAAGTGGATGATAAATCCTATTAAACAACTAGACCGGATTAAAGCCAGTAATTAAATCTCTTTAAATAAAACTTGTTTTAATAGTGGAGTACAACAGTTGAATAAGTTACATAAGCAACACCTTCAGTCTTCAGTCGAATAAAAAGGTGACAAATACTGAAGACAGTGGAAGGAAGAGAAAGGTTGTTTTTAAGGTGGTCAGTCCCTTAGTTTTGATGGGTGTTTAGTCCCTTAGTTTTGATGGGTGTTTAGTCCCTTAGTTTTGATGGGTGTTTAGTCCCTTAGTTTTGATGGGTGTTTAGTCCCTTAGTTTTGATGGGTGTTCAGTCCCTTAGTTTTGATGGGTGTTTAGTCCCTTAGTTTTTATTGGTGTTTAGCCCTTTAGTTTTGATGGGTGTTCAGTCCCTTAGTTTTGATGGGTGTTCAGTCCCTTAGTTTTGATGGGTGTTCAGTCCCTTAGTTTTGATGGGTGTTTAGCCCTTTAGTTTTGATGGGTGTTCAGTCCCTTAGTTTTGATGGGTGTTCAGTCCCTTAGTTTTGATGGGTGTTTAGCCCTTTAGTTTTGATGGGTGTTCAGTCCCTTAGTTTTGATGGGTGTTCAGTCCCTTAGTTTTGATGGGTGTTTAGTCCCTTAGTTTTGATGGGTGTTCAGTCTCTTAGTTTTAATAGGTGTTTAGCCCTTTAGTTTTGATGGGTGTTCAGTCCCTTAGTTTTGATGGGTGTTCAGTCCCTTAGTTTTGATGGGTGTTTAGCCCTTTAGTTTTGATGGGTGTTCAGTCCCTTAGTTTTGATGGGTGTTTAGTCTCTTAGTTTTGATGGGTGTTTAGTCTCTTAGTTTTGATGGGTGTTCAGTCCCTTAGTTTTGATGGGTGTTTAGTCTCTTAGTTTTGATGGGTGTTTAGTCTCTTAGTTTTGATGGGTGTTTAGTCTCTTAGTTTTGATGGGTGTTCAGTCTCTTAGTTTTAATAGGTGTTTAGCCCTTTAGTTTTGATGGGTGTTCAGTCCCTTAGTTTTGATGGGTGTTCAGTCCCTTAGTTTTGATGGGTGTTTAGCCCTTTAGTTTTGATGGGTGTTCAGTCCCTTAGTTTTGATGGGTGTTTAGTCTCTTAGTTTTGATGGGTGTTTAGTCTCTTAGTTTTGATGGGTGTTTAGTCTCTTAGTTTTGATGGGTGTTTAGTCTCTTAGTTTTGATGGGTGTTTAGTCTCTTAGTTTTGATGGGTGTTTAGTCTCTTAGTTTTGATGGGTGTTTAGCCCTTTAGTTTTGATGGGTGTTCAGTCCCTTAGTTTTGATGGGTGTTTAGTCTCTTAGTTTTGATGGGTGTTTAGCCCTTTAGTTTTGATGGGTGTTCAGTCCCTTAGTTTTGATGGGTGTTTAGTCTCTTAGTTTTGATGGGTGTTCAGTCCCTTAGTTTTGATGGGTGTTCAGTCCCTTAGTTTTGGCAGGTGGCAGTGTGTCAAGTACATACGTGGCAGTATGTACGTGCCATGTATGTGGCAAGCAAATACGTGGTAGTGTGTCAGGTATGCACATGGCAGTGTGTGTACTCACCTAATTGTAGTTGCAGGGGTCGATTCATAGCTCCTGGCCCAGCTTCTTTACTGGTCGCTACTAGGTCCACTCACTCCCTGCTCCATGAGATTTATCGGACCTCTTCTTAAAGCTATGTATGGATCCTGCCTCCATTACATCACTTCCCAGACTATTCCACTTCCTGGCAACTCTATGACTGAAGAAATACTTCCTAGCATCTCTGTCACTTATCTGAGTCTTCAGCTTCTAGTTGTGACCCCTAGTTGCTGTGTCCCATCTCTGGAACATTATGTCTCTGTCCACCTTATCAATTCCTCTCAGTATTTTATATATCGTTATCATGTCTCCCCTATCTCTCCTGTCCTCCAGTGTCATCAGGTCGATTTCCCTTAACCTCTCCTCGTAGGACATACTCCTTAGCTACGGGACTAGTCTTGTTGCAAACCTTTACATTAATCTAATTTCTTGACATGCTTGACCAGGTGGCATTGTGTTTTTATCAGACTCAGAGTTTAAATCATATTAACAAAAGAATGATAGCAATCGCAAAATTTTCCAAGTCTAATTCAATTTCTGACTGGCCATTCCCTGATTGATCAAACCACTGAATGTGAGTGAATGTGACTGACCTGACTAGGTTAAGGCATTAGCTTACGGTGGGAGAATGTTAACGTCTGACTGCTTAAAACCCAGACTGGCTACTCCCAGGGTGTTTAAATATCATCCACCCCAGTAAATGGTTAGATTTGGAGAGTCTTGAAGACCCTCTCTACACAGATTTTTAAGTGCATCTCTTGATAAGTGTAAAGTTTACACTTTACACTTTATTAAGTGGATAATGAAGGTAGAAGGGGTAACCTGCCTATTATCATCATCCTGCTGTAGCTAATCTTGTACCAGTAACCTTTGTCTGAACTCAAGGAACGTGTGGGGTATAAATCCATGCCAAGTGAGGCGTAAAACTTACAGGCCAATGTGTTAACCACTGGGCCAGCTGTCGACAATAAAATTCATCCAACCAGGTATATTTCTGTACACCAGAGGGAGGTTAACATAGGTTCAAACCCCCCTCGTTCCGTGATTTCTTTACAATCGTGTTATTACGCTCCTTTATTTCATTATCCGATACCCATGATACAGAAAGTACCAATCTGCTTATGATACAGGCGGAAAGTACCATTCATCGGCTGATACAGGCAGAAAGTGGCCAGTTCACAAGTGGCTTTCAAGAGAGAAGTCAAGTGTGTTGAGTTACGGTGCAGCAGAGAACACACGAGTGTGTTTACAAGGTGAGCACAATCACGAAATTTAAACATCACCATAAATCTGTATGCTCAGCAAACATTACAACACCAGAGATGTGTTGAGAGTAAACACAAGGCAACACTAAACTCCACCAAGGTTGCTGTTTATACAAGTCATATATGGCCCAGGACCTGACTCAGATCTCATGACTTATAGGGCTTGACTCAAGTCTCATGACCTATAGAACCTGAATCAAGTCTCATGACCTATAGAACCTGAATCAAGTCTCATGACCTATAGAACCTGAATCAAGTCTCATGACCTATAGAACCTGAATCAAGTCTCATGACCCGTGACCTGACTCAAGTCTCATGACATATAGGGCCTGACTCAAGTCTCATGACCCATGATCTGACTCAAGTCTCATGACATATAGGGCCTGACTCAAGTCTCATGACCCATGACCTGACTCAAGTCTCATGACATATAGGGCCTGACTCAAGTCTCATGACCCATGACCTGACTCAAATCTCGTGACCTATAGGACCTGACTCAAGTCTCATGACCTAGGACCTGACTTAAGTCTTATGACCCAGGACCTGACTCGAGTCTCATAGCCCAGGACCTGACTCATGTCTCATGACCCAGGACCTGTCTCATGTCTCATGACACAGGACCTACTCAAGCTTCATAACTCAGGATCTGACTCGAGTCTCATGACCCAGGACCTGACTCAAGTCTCATGACCCAGGACCTAACTCAAGTCTCATGACCCAGGACCTGACTCAAGTCTCATAACCCAGGACCTGACTCAAGTCTCATGACCCAGGACCTGACTCAAGTGTCATGACCCAGGACCTGACTCAAGTCTCATGACCCAGGACCTTTCTCAAGTTTCATGACTCAGGACCTGACTCGAGTCTCATGACTCAGGACCTGACTCAAGTTTCATGACCCAGGACCTGACTCAAGTCTCACGATTCCACCTACCTTAAGTCTCATGACCCAGGGCCTGACTCAAGTCTCATGACCCAGGACCTGACTCAAGTCTCACGACTCCACCTATGTTAAGTCTCATGACCCAGGACCTGACTCAAGTCTCATGACCCAGGACCTGACTCAAGTCTCACGACTCCACCTATCTTAAGTCTCATGACCCAGGACCTGACTCAGGTCTCATGACCCAAGACCTGACTCAAGTTTCAAGACCCAGGACCTGACTCAAGTCTCAAGACCCAGGACCTGACTCAAGTCTCAAGACCCAGGACCTGACTCATGAGATATTACGGTGCTGGTATACTGACGAGATGAAGAATTAGATACCTATGCAGCTCCTAGTTACAGAAACGTTTTCAAAAAGGATACCCATGTTTCAAATAAGGATACCCATGTTTCAAATAAGGATACCCATGTTTCAAATAAGGATACCCATGTTTCAAATAAGGATACCCATGTTTTAAATAAGGATACCCATGTTTCAAATAAGGATACCCATGTTTCAAATAAGGATACCCATGTTTCAAATAAGGATACCCATGTTTCAAATAAGAATACCCATGTTTCAAATAAGGATACCCATGTTTCAAATAAGGATACCCATGTTTCAAATAAGAATACCCATGTTTCAAATAAGGATACCCATGTTTCAAATAAGGATACCCATGTTTCAAATAAGGATACCCATGTTTCAAATAAGGATACCCATGTTTCAAATAAGGATACCCATGTTTCAAATAAGGATACCCATGTTTCAAATAAGGATACCCATGTTTCAAATAAGGATACCCATGTTTCAAATAAGAATACCCATGTTTCAAATAAGGATACCCATGTTTCAAATAAGGATACCCATGTTTCAAATAAGGATACCCATGTTTCAAATAAGGATACCCATGTTTCAAATAAGGATACCCATGTTTCAAATAAGGATACCCATGTTTCAAATAAGGATACCCATGTTTCAAATAAGGATACCCATGTTTCAAATAAGGATACCCATGTTTTGAAATAAATATACCTATGAAAGTTAAAACACATGTGCAACATCTGGGTATCTTTATTGTAGACGTTTCGCCCTCCAGTGTCTTTATTAGTGTGCTTCAGAATCTCTACAACCACGGTGTTGTAAACACCATCTCCAAGACTGTTTACCTCATGTTTTGTATATAGCTCTTCTGTTTTTTTAATTATGACCAAGAATCTGTGTTGATAAAGCCACTGGATGGCGAAACGTCTATAATTAAGATAACCAGATGCTGCACAAGTGTCTTTAATCTTGTCGGTATTGTATACCTTTCTTGCACAACTTATCAGGCATTGCAACATGACGGAATCTTGGGTCAGAGGACATCTGACTTACGAAATGATAATAACACAATTGTAAACAAACCCCCACTGGCCTGGTGTTTCACCACTCATTTGTAGTGACTTCGAGTCCCACCAGTACCTTGTTTTCTCTGGGGTCAGATGAGATGAAGGCATTGTCACTGGTAGATGAAATTTCCCAGTGGAAGTAGGTCATGTCCAGGAATAGCAAGTTGGTTGTATGGACGTCACGTATCCATTGTATAAATAACGCGAGAAAATAGTGATGTGTTCCACCTTTTTTCGCGATGCCTGGTCACAGTCCGGGTATATTCCAGGTAATGTTGCCAGAGGAAGTAGGTCATGTCCAGGAATAGGGCCTGGAGTAGCAAGTTGGTTGTATGGAAACAAACCATACCCCGGCCTGGATTGAACCCGCGGTCAGAGAGTCTCAAAACTCCAGACCGTCGCGTTAGCCACTGGACCAGCTAGTCACAATAAGATTCGTCCAACTAGGTATATTTCTACACCATAGGAAGGTTACTATAGGCCACCACTGTGACCACAAATGCAAGTTTGGTTGTATGGACGTCACACATCCATTGTATAAATAAAGCGAATGCCTGGTCACAGTCCGGGTATATTCCAGGTAATGTTGCAGAGGTACACTAGAAGAAAGGTTGATCTAAATTGGCTTGACGGAGTACAATACCGACAAATTGCAGAATAAGACACATATGCAACACATGGATATATCTATCGATGAATAAGACACATGTGCAACATTTAGGTACCTTTATTGATGAAAAAGACACATGTGCAACATTTAGGTACCTTTATTGATGAAAAATACACATGTGCAACATTTAGGTACCTTTATTGATGAAAAAGATACATGTGCAACATTTAGGTACCTTTATTGATGAAAAAGATACATGTGCAACATTTAGGTACCTTTATTGATGAAAAAGACACATGTGCAACATTTAGGTACCTTTATTGATAAATAAGACACATGTGCAACATTTAGGTACCTTTATTGATAAATAAGACACATGTGCAACATTTACCTGGAGTTTACCTGGAGAGAGTTCCGGGGGTCAACGCCCCCGCGGCCCGGTCTGAGACCAGGCCTCCTGGTGGATCAGAGCCTGATCAACCAGGCTGTTGCTGCTGGCTGCACGCAAACCAACATACGAGCCACAGCCCGGCTGATCCGGAACTGACTTTAGGTGCTTGTCCAGTGCCAGCTTGAAGACTGCCAGGGGTCTGTTGGTAATCCCCCTTATGTGTGCTGGGAGGCAGTTGAACAGTCTCGGGCCCCTGACACTTATTGTATGGTCTCTTAACGTGCTAGTGACACCCCTGCTTTTCATTGGGGGGATGGTGCATCGTCTGCCAAGTCTTTTGCTTTCGTAGTGGGTGATTTTCGTGTGCAAGTTCGGTACTAGTCCCTCTAGGATTTTCCAGGTGTATATAATCATGTATCTCTCCCTCCTGCGTTCCAGGGAATACAGGTTTAGGAACCTCAAGCGCTCCCAATAATTGAGGTGTTTTATCTCCGATATGCGCGCCGTGAAAGTTCTCTGTACATTTTCTAGGTCGGCAATTTCACCTGCCTTGAAAGGTGCTGTTAGTGTGCAGCAATATTCCAGCCTAGATAGAACAAGTGACCTGAAGAGTGTCATCATGGGCTTGGCCTCCCTAGTTTTGAAGGTTCTCATTATCCATCCTGTCATTTTTCTAACAGATGCGATTGATACAGTGTTATGGTCCTTGAAGGTGAGATCCTCCGACATGATCACTCCCAGGTCTTTGACGTTGGTGTTTCGCTCTATTTTGTGGCCAGAATTTGTTTTGTACTCTGATGAAGATTTAATTTCCTCATGTTTACCATATCTGAGTAATTGAAATTTCTCATCGTTGAACTTCATATTGTTTTCTGCAGCCCACTGAAAGATTTGGTTGATGTCTGCCTGGAGCTTTGCAGTGTCTGCAATGGAAGACACTGTCATGCAGATTCGGGTGTCATCTGCAAAGGAAGACACGGTGCTGTGGCTGACATCCTTGTCTATGTCGGATATAAGGATGAGGAACAAGATGGGAGCGAGTACTGTGCCTTGTGGAACAGAGCTTTTCACCGTAGCTGCCTCGGACTTTACTCTGTTGACGACTACTCTCTGTGTTCTGTTAGTGAGGAAATTATAGATCCATCGACCGACTTTTCCTGTTATTCCTTTAGCACGCATTTTGTGCGCTATTACGCCATGGTCACACTTGTCGAAGGCTTTTGCAAAGTCTGTATATATTACATCTGCATTCTTTTTGTCTTCTAGTGCATTTAGGACCTTGTCGTAGTGGTCCAATAGTTGAGACAGACAGGAGCGACCTGTTCTAAACCCATGTTGCCCTGGGTTGTGTAACTGATGGGTTTCTAGATGGGTGGTGATCTTGCTTCTTAGGACCCTTTCAAAGATTTTTATGATATGGGATGTTAGTGCTATTGGTCTGTAGTTCTTTGCTGTTGCTTTACTGCCCCCTTTGTGGAGTGGGGCTATGTCTGTTGTTTTTAGTAACTGTGGGACGACCCCCGTGTCCATGCTCCCTCTCCATAGGATGGAAAAGGCTCGTGATAGGGGCTTCTTGCAGTTCTTGATGAACACAGAGTTCCATGAGTCTGGCCCTGGGGCAGAGTGCATGGGCATGTCATTTATCGCCTGTTCGAAGTCATTTGGCGTCAGGATAACATCGGATAGGCTTGTGTTAATCAAATTTTGTGGCTCTCTCATAAAAAATTCATTTTGATCTTCGACTCTCAGTCTGGTTAGCGGCTTGCTAAAAACTGAGTCATATTGGGACTTGAGTAGCTCACTCATTTCCTTGTTGTCATCTGTGTAGGACCCATCTTGTTTAAGTAGGGGCCCAATACTGGACGTTGTTCTTGATTTTGATTTGGCATAGGAGAAGAAATACTTTGGGTTTCTTTCGATTTCATTTATGGCTTTTAGTTCTTCCCGCGATTCCTGACTCCTAAAGGATTCTTTTAGCTTAAGTTCGATGCTTGCTATTTCTCTGACCAGTGTCTCCCTACGCATTTCAGATATATTGACCTCTTTTAGCCGCTCTGTTATTCTTTTCCGTCGCCTGTAAAGGGAGCGCCTGTCTCTTTCTGTTTTACATCTACTCCTCCTTTTTCTTAGAGGAATAAGCCTTGTGCATACATCGAGTGCTACCGAGTTAATCTGTTCTAGGCATAAGTTGGGGTCTGTGTTGCTTAGTATATCTTCCCAGCTTATATCGGTTAGGACTTGGTTTACTTGGTCCCACTTTATGTTTTTGTTATTGAAGTTGAATTTGGTGAATGCTCCCTCGTGACTAATCTCATTATGTCGGTCTGGGGCTCCGCGCATACATGACTGAACCTCAATTATGTTGTGATCTGAGTATATTGTTTTTGATATGGTGATATTTCTTATCAGATCATCATTGTTAGTGAAGATGAGGTCTAGTGTATTCTCCAGGTACCTTTATTGATGAAAAAGATACATGTGCAACATTTAGGTACCTTTATTGATGAAAAAGACACATGTGCAACATTTAGGTACCTTTATTGATAAATAAGACACATGTGCAACATTTAGGTACCTTTATTGATAAATAAGACACATGTGCAACATTTAGGTACCTTTATTGATAAATAAGACACATGTGCAACATTTAGGTACCTTTATTGATGAAAAAGACACATGTGCAACATTTAGGTACCTTTATTGATGAAAAAGACACATGTGCAACATTTAGGTACCTTTATTGATGAAAAAGACACATGTGCAACATTTAGGTACCTTTATTGATGAAAAAGACACATGTGCAACATTTAGGTACCTTTATTGATGAAAAAGACGTCTGCAACACATGGATATCTCTATTGATAAATAAGACACATGTCCAACACATGACTATCTTTATTCATAAATAAGACACATGTGCAACACATGACTATCTTTATTGATAAATAAGACACATGTGCAACACATGACTATCTTTATTCATAAATAAGACACATGTGCAACACATGACTATCTCTATTGATAAATAAGACACATGTCCAACACATGACTATCTCTATTGATAAATAAGACACATGTCCAACACATGACTATCTCTATTGATAAATAAGACACATGTCCAACACATGACTATCTCTATTGATAAATAAGACACATGTCCAACACATGACTATCTCTATTTCATAAACACTTGGGCACAGAAGTTGTTCCAGTGTACACAGATACTCATTTTAAATATTTGTTCATACATTCTCTTTATTACTCAGGAAAGCGAACATAAACAGATCTTTAAATGGTAATTTTATTGACCTTAAAAATGAATCATCACATTAAAGGTTTAATGGTCATATTAAATCCACTAGTAATTTGAGTTAATTGGTGGGGCTTTTGTCACAAAATTTCATTTTGACCTTGTCATCTAAAGTTAATCTCATCGATCCTCTGTTCGAACTGAAATGAAAATTACGAACACTGTGTGACAGTTCGATTTACCGACATTTAACTCTAAAGTTTGATTGGTTTTATAATTGGCAATTATTCAGTATCAGATCAAAGGTTTTAATGGAATGTCAACTTTAATAATCTTAATGTTAAAAAAAGAAAAGAGTTATGACAGACATATAATGAAACATCTCCTCTCCCCATCTTCCCTCCCTATCTTCCCTCCCTATCTTCCCTCCCTATCTTCCCTCCCCATCTTCCCTCCCTATCTTCCCTCCCTATCTTCCCTCCCTATCTTCCCTCCCTATCTTCCCTCCCTATCTTCCCTCCCTATCTTCCCTCCCCATCTTCCCTCCCAATCTTCCCTCCCCATCTTCCCTCCCTATCTTCCCTCCCCGTCTTCCCTCCCCATCTTCCCTCCCCATCTCCCCTCCCCGTCTTCCCTCCCCATCTTCCCTCCCTATCTTCCCTCCCCGTCTTCCCTCCCCATCTTCCCTCCCTATCTTCCCTCCCCATCTTCCCTCCCTATCTTCCCTACCCCATCTTCCCTCCCTATCTTCCATCCCCGTCTTCCCTCCCCATCTTCCCTCCCTATCTTCCGTCCCCATCTCCCCTCCCCATCTTCCCTCCCCATCTCCCCTCCCCATCTCCCCTCCCCATCTCCCCTCCCCATCTCCCCTCCCCATCTTCCCTCCCCATCTCCCCTCCCCATCTCCCCTCCCCATCTCCCCTCCCCATCTCCCCTCCCCATCTCCCCTCCCCATCTCCCCTCCCCATCTTCCCTCCCCATCTCCCCTCCCCATCTCCCCTCCCCATCTCCCCTCCCCATCTCCCCTCCCCATCTCCCCTCCCCATCTCCCCTCCCCATCTCCCCTCCCCATCTCCCCTCCCCATCTCCCCTCCCCATCTCCCCTCCCCATCTCCCTCCCCATCTCCCCTCCCCATCTCCCCTCCTCCATCTCCCCTCCCCATCTCCCCTCCCCATCTCCCCTCCCCATCTCCCCCCATCTCCCCTCCCCATCTCCCCTCCCCATCTCCCCTCCCCATCTTCCCTCCCCATCTCCCCTCCCCATCTCCCCTCCCCATCTCCCCTCCCCATCTCCTCTCCCCATCTCCCTCCCCATCTCCCCTCCCCATCTCCCCTCCTCCATCTCCCCTCCCCATCTCCCCTCCCCATCTCCCCTCCCCATCTCCCCCCATCTCCCCTCCCCATCTCCCCTCCCCATCTCCCCTCCCCATCTCCCCTCCCCATCTCCCCTCCCCATCTCCCCTCCCCATCTCCCCTCCCCATCTCCCCTCCCCATCTTCCCTCCCCATCTCCCCTCCCCATCTCCCCTCCCCATCTCCCCTCCCCATCTCCCCTCCCCATCTCCCCCCATCTCCCCTCCCCATCTCCCCTCCCCACCTCCCAGATTTCTTACACCTTTGAACCAGCTGCTAATAATCTGTAAATTGAAAATCAGTTTCACGTAAATGTAAATATATCTCAATTTAATAATAATAATAATAATAACTAGTTATTATTTACAACTTTCAATAAATTTCCTTCACTATTTTGATTTTAAGATAAAAAAAAATATTCATTTATTGCAACGGTTTTTTGAAAATAATTTTGAGTAATTTTATCACCAAAGATAAATACTGGGACAAAGTCTGACAGTAACAATGAACAATGAACAATACCCAGACTGTGACAATTTAAAATCAAACCACAGTACCAAGGGTTTAATAATTTAAAATCAAACCACAGTACCAAGGGTTTAATAATTTATAATCAAACCACAGTACCAAGGGTTTAATAATTTAAAATCAAACCAGAGTACCAAGGGTTTAATAATTTAAAATCAAACCACAGTACCAAGGGTTTAATAATTTAAAATCAAACCACAGTACCAAGGGTTTAATAATTTAAAATCAAACCACAGTACCAAGGGTTTAATAATTTAAAATCAAACCACAGTACCAAGGGTTTAATAATTTAAAATCAAACCACAGTACCAAGGGTTTAATAATTTAAAATCAAACCACAGTACCAAGGGTTTAATAATTTAAAATCAAACCACAGTACCAAGGGTTTAATAATTTATAATCAAACCACAGTACCAAGGGTTTAATAATTTAAAATCAAACCACAGTACCAAGGGTTTAATAATTTAAAATCAAACCACAGTACCAAGGGTTTAATAATTTAAAATCAAACCACAGTACCAAGGGTTTAATAATTTAAAATCAAACCACAGTACCAAGGGTTTAATAATTTATAATCAAACCACAGTACCAAGGGTTTAATAATTTAAAATCAAACCACAGTACCAAGGGTTTAATAATTTAAAATCAAACCACAGTACCAAGGGTTTAATAATTTAAAATCAAACCACAGTACCAAGGGTTTAATAATTTAAAATCAAACCACAGTACCAAGGGTTTAATAATTTATAATCAAACCACAGTACCAAGGGTTTAATAATTTAAAATCAAACCACAGTACCAAGGGTTTAATAATTTAAAATCAAACCACAGTACCAAGGGTTTAATAATTTAAAATCAAACCACAGTACCAAGGGTTTAATAATTTAAAATCAAACCACAGTACCAAGGGTTTAATAATTTATAATCAAACCACAGTACCAAGGGTTTAATAATTTAAAATCAAACCACAGTACCAAGGGTTTAATAATTTAAAATCAAACCACAGTACCAAGGGTTTAATAATTTAAAATCAAACCACAGTACCAAGGGTTTAATAATTTAAAATCAAACCACAGTACCAAGGGTTTAATAATTTATAATCAAACCACAGTACCAAGGGTTTAATAATTTAAAATCAAACCACAGTACCAAGGGTTTAATAATTTAAAATCAAACCACAGTACCAAGGGTTTAATAATTTATAATCAAACCACAGTACTAAGGGTTTAATAATTTAAAATCAAACCACAGTACTAAGGGTTTAATAATTTAAAATCAAACCACAGTACCAAGGGTTTAATAATTTAAAATCAAACCACAGTACCAAGGGTTTAATAATTTAAAATCAAACCACAGTACCAAGGGTTTAATAATTTATAATCAAACCACAATACCAAGGGTTTAATAATTTAAAATCAAACCACAGTACCAAGGGTTTAATAATTTAAAATCAAACCACAGTACCAATGGTTTAATAATTTAAAATCAAACCACAGTACCAAGGTTTTAATAATTTAAAATCAAACCACAGTACCAAGGGTTTAATAATTTAAAATCAAACCACGGTACAAAGGGTTTAATAATTTAAAATCAAACCACAGTACCAAGGGTTTAATAACTTAAAATCAAACCACAGTACCAAGGGTTTAATAATTTAAAATCAAACCACAGTACCAAGGGTTTAATAATTTAAAATCAAACCACAGTACCAAGGGTTTAATAATTTAAAATCAAACCACAGTACCAAGGGTTTAATAATTTAAAATCAAACCACAGTACTAAGGGTTTAATCATTTAAAATCAAACCACAGTACCAAGGGTTTAATAATTTAAAATCAAACCACAGTACTAAGGGTTTAATAATTTAAAATCAAACCACAGTACCAAGGGTTTATTAATTTAAAATCAAACCACAGTACCAAGGGTTTAATAATTTAAAATCAAACCACAGTACTAAGGGTTTAATCATTTAAAATCAAACCACAGTACCAAGGGTTTAATAATTTAAAATCAAACCACAGTACTAAGGGTTTAATAATTTAAAATCAAACCACAGTACCAAGGGTTTAATAATTTAAAATCAAACCACAGTACCAAGGGTTCAATAATTTTAAATCAAACCACAGTACTAAGGGTTTAATCATTTAAAATCAAACCACAGTACCAAGGGCTTATTAATTTAAAATCAAACGACAGTACCAAGGGTTTAATAATTTAAAATCAAACCACAGTACCAAGGGTTTAATAATTTAAAATCAAACCACAGTACCAAGGGTTTAATCATTTAAAATCAAACCACAGTACCAAGGGTTTAATAATTTAAAATCAAACCACAGTACCAAGGGTTTAATAATTTAAAATCAAACCTCAGTACCAAGGGCTTAATAATTTAAAATCAAACCACAGTACCAAGGGTTTAATAATTTAAAATCAATCCACAGTACTAAGGGTTTAATCATTTAAAATCAAACCACAGTACCAAGGGTTTAATAATTTAAAATCAAACCACAGTACTAAGGGTTTAATAATTTAAAATCAAACCACAGTACCAAGGGTTTAATAATTTTAAATGAAACCACAGTACCAAGGGTTTAATAATTTAAAATCAAACCACAGTACTAAGGGTTTAATCATTTAAAATCAAACCACAGTACCAAGGGTTTAATAATTTAAAATCAAACCACAGTACTAAGGGTTTAATAATTTAAAATCAAACCACAGTACAAAGCGTTTAATAATTTAAAATCAAACCACAGTACAAAGGGTTTAATAATTTAAAATCAAACCACAGTACCAAGGGTTTAATAATTTAAAATCAAACCACAGTACCAAGGGTTTAATAATTTAAAATCAAACCACAGTACCAAGGGTTTAATAATTTAAAATGAAACCACAGTACCAAGGGTTTAATAATTTAAAATCAAACCACAGTACTAAGGGTTTAATAATTTAAAATCAAACCACAGTACCAAGGGTTTAATCATTTAAAATCAAACCACAGTACCAAGGGTTTAATCATTTAAAATCAAACCACAGTACCAAGGGTTTAATAATTTAAAATCAAACCACAGTACTAAGGGTTTAATCATTTAAAATCAAACCACAGTACCAAGGGTTTAATAATTTAAAATCAAACCACAGTACCAAGGGCTTAATAATTTAAAATCAAACCACAGTACCAAGGGTTTAATAATTTAAAATCAAACCACAGTACAAAGGGTTTAATAATTTAAAATCAAACCACAGTACCAAGGGTTTAATAATTTAAAATCAAACCACAGTACTAAGGGTTTAATCATTTAAAATCAAACCACAGTACCAAGGGTTTAATAATTTAAAATCAAACCACAGTACCAAGGGTTTAATAATTTAAAATCAAACCACAGTACCAAGGGTTTAATAATTTAAAATCAAACCACAGTACCAAGGGTTTAATAATTTAAAATCAAACCACAGTACCAAGGGTTTAATAATTTAAAATCAAACCACAGTACTAAGGGTTTAATCATTTAAAATCAAACCACAGTACCAAGTGTTTAATAATTTAAAATCAAACCACAGTACTAAGGGTTTAATCATTTAAAATCAAACCACAGTACAAAGGGTTTAATAATTTAAAATCAAACGACAGTACCAAGGGTTTAGTAATTTAAAATCAAACCACAGTACTAAGGGTTTAATCATTTAAAATCAAACCACAGTACCAAGGGTTTAATAATTTAAAATCAAACCACAGTACTAAGGGTTTAATCATTTGAAATCAAACCACAGTACCAAGGGTTTGATAATTTAAAATCAAACCACAGTACCAAGAGTTTAATAATTTAAAATCAAACCACAGTACCAAGGGTTTAATAATTTAAAATCAAACCACAGTACCAAGGGTTTAATAATTTAAAATCAAACCACAGTACCAAGAGTTTAATAATTTAAAATCAAACCACAGTACCAAGGGTTTAATAATTTAAAATCAAAGCACAGTACCAAGGGTTTAATAATTTAAAATCAAACCACAGTACCAAGGGTTTAATAATTTAAAATCAAACCACAGTACTAAGGGTTTAATAATTTAAAATCAAACCACAGTACTAAGGGTTTAATAATTTAAAATCAAACAACAATACCAAGGGTTTAATAATTTAAAATCAAACCACAATACCAAGGGTTTAATAATTTAAAATCAAACCACAGTACCAAGGGTTTAATAATTTAAAATCAAACAACAATACCAAGGGTTTAATAATTTAAAATCAAACCACAATACCAAGGGTTTAATAATTTAAAATCAAACCACAGTACCAAGGGTTTAATAATTTAAAATCAAACCACAATACCAAGGGTTTAATAATTTAAAATCAAACCACAATACCAAGGGTTTAATAATTTAAAATCAAACCACAGTACCAAGGGTTTAATAATTTAAAATCAAACCACAGTACCAAGGGTTTAATAATTTAAAATCAAACCACAATACCAAGGGTTTAATAATTTAAAATCAAACCACAATACCAAGGGTTTAATAATTTAAAATCAAACCACAATACCCAGGTTTCATCAAATATCAAACCACAATACCAAACCTGTAACAATATAAACCCACATTTAGTATTTCAAAAGTCATTATGGGAACCAAATAATGGGGATATTGAAGCCAAATAATGGGGTTATGGGAAACAAATAATGGGGGTATGGCAACCAAATAATGGGGGTATGGCAACCAAATAATGGGGGTATGGCAACCAAATAATGGGGGTATGGTAACCAAATAATGGGGGTATGGGAACCAAATAATGGGGGTATGGCAAGCAAGTAATGGGGGTATGAGAACCAAATAAGTGGGGTATATGAACCAAATAGTGGGGGTATGGCAACCAAGTAATGGGGTGTGGGTACCAAATAATGGGGGTATGGAAACCAAATAATGGGGTATGGGAACCAAATAATGGGGTTATGGCAACCAAATAATGGGGGGAATGCAACCAAATTGTGTGGGTATCGCAACCAAATAATGGGGTATGGGAACCAAATAATGTGGGTATGGCAACCAAATAATGGTTATGACAACCAAATAATGGGGGTATGGGAACCAAATAATGGGGGTATGGAAACCAAATAATGGGAGTATGGCAACCAAATAATGGTTGTATGGCAACCAAATAATGTGGGTATGGCAAGCAAATAATGTGGGTATGGCAACCAAATAATGTGGGTAAGGCAACCAAATAATGTGGGTATGGCAACCAAATAATTGGGGTATGGCAACCAAATAATGTGGGTATGGCAACCAAATAATGTGGGTATGGCAACCAAATAATGTGGGTATGGCAACCAAATAATGTGGGTATGGCAACCAAATAATGGAGGTATGGCAACCAAATAATGGAGGTATGAGAACCAAATAATGGGGGTATGACAACCAAATAATGGAGGTATGAGAACCAAATAATGGGGGTATGGGAACCAAATAATGGGGGTATGGGAGCCAAATAATGGGGGTGTGGTAACCAAATAATGGGGGTATGGTAACCAAATAATGGGGTATGGCAACCAAATAATCGGTGTATGGCAACCAAATAATGGGGGTATGGCAACCAAATAATGGGGGTATGGCAACCAAATAATGGGGGTATAGCAACCAAATAATGGGGGTATGGCAACCAAATAATGGGGTATGGCAACCAAATAATGGGGTATGGCAACCAAATAATGTGGGTATGGCAACCAAATAATGGGGTATGGCAACCAAATAATGTGGGTATGGCAACCAAATAATGTGGGTATGGCAACCAAATAATGTGGGTATGGCAACCAAATAATGTGGGTATGGCAACCAAATAATGGGGGTATGGCAACCAAATAATGTGGGTGACTCAAGAAATCTTAATGACACGATTGCAAATAAACCATACCCCCGGCCGGGATTGAACCCGTGGTCAGAGAGTCTCAAAACTCCAGCCCGTCGCGTTAGCCACTAGACCAGCTAGCTGGAGATTCGTCTGTAAAAACTTGCATTAGTGGTCACAGAGGTGCCTGTGCTAACCTTCCTATGGTGTAGAAATATACCTAGTTGGATGAATCTTATTGTGGCTAGCTGGTCTAGTGGCTAACGCGACGGGCTGGAGTTTTGAGACTCTCTGACCGCGGGTTCAATCCCGGCCGGGGGTATGGTTTAAATAATGTGGGTATGGCAACCAAATAATGGGGGTATGGCAACCAAATAATGTTTGTATGGCAACCAAATAATGAGGGTATGGCAACCAAATAATGGGGGTATGGCAACCAAATAATGGGGGTATGGCTACCAAATAATGTGGGTATGGCAACCAAATAATGTGGGTATGGCAACCAAATAATGTGGGCATGGCAACCAAATAATGGGGGTATGGCAACCAAATAATGGGGGTATGGCAACCAAATAATTAGGGTATGGCAACCAAATAATGGGGGTATGGCAACCAAATAATGGGGGTATGGCAACCAAATAATGGGGGTATGGCAACCAAATAATTAGGGTATGGCAACCAAATAATGGGGGTATGGCAACCAAATAATGGGGGTATGGCAACCAAATAATGGGGGTATGGCAACCAAATAATGGGGTATGGGACTCCATCGCCGAAAAAATTGAGATTTTCTCTTTTTAAATATATAGCATGAAATCCTTAAGATTTTCTTTTTGATCCTAGCTATCTACATGTAAAGTTATTTTTACTTTATATATATTGTGTTAAAGCTCTATATTATAGAGTGCATTCACATTAATAAAGATAACGTGACTATATGACATAGAGCTTTACAGAGTAAAGCTTTTAAATTACAGTACAGGGTGGATCATAATGATGGACCTGATTTCAAAGCAATATGGTCTCAAATCGGGTCCATATTTTGAAACACCCAGAATATTTTACCCAGTGACTACATAGAGCTTTATCACGTGACTTTATAAAGCTCTACTCTGAGCGAAACATGGCACCTTTTTACCATATTTGTTGATAAATCTTGTCATCCAACACATCAATATTTTGCTCAATTAATCACTATGTAATTAGTTGTGAGAGAACAAATAGCCTTTGAAAGTTTGTTTTAATTATACAGAAGGATAATAAAAATTCCACAGCTGTTGCACATGTTTATTTATATAATAAAATTTATATTATTTTGATAAAAATATGTCGGCAATATTTTCCTTAATTTTGGCTGTAGTGATTAACTCTTATTTCAGAAAACATTTTAGTACTGTCATTGATTTTAATATCGATATTATTTATATTATCATTGGTATTATTGATATTAATATTGATGTTATTGATATTTAAATATACATTATTAATATTGTTATAATTGATAATAATGTCGATATTATTGACATTAATATCAATATTATTTTCAATATTACTATTATTGATATTTTTTACAATACTGATATTAATATTGATATTATTGATATAAATATCAATGTTAATACTATGATTATTATTAATATTGATATTATCATTAATATCAATATTATTAACATAAATATCGATAATATTAACATTAAATATCTATATTATTGACATTAATATCGATATTATCGACATTAATATCGATATTATCGACATTAATATCGATATTATCGACATTAATATCGATATTATTAACAATATCGATATTATTTACATTAATATCGATATTATTGACATTAATATCGATATTATTGACATTAATATCGATATTATTGACATTAATATCGATATTATTGACATTAATATCGATATTATTGACATTAATATCAATATTATTGACATTACTATTGGTATTATTACTTGTTTAACATAAACAGAATAAATCCCATTTAACTCTTCGGAGAGGCAGCTTTAGACTACTTACTGAACCATTATCGAGTCAGGACTGATTAAATTCCTGGCTTCGTCACCCCAACAACGAGGATGAAATTAAGTTGGACACCCTGTATGTTAGTAGGGGAGCACAACACGGCTTTATATGTTCAAGCTTTCTAAACATATATGATTTTGCTTTCTTTAAATATATGCTTTAACTTTCTTATATGGTCACCTCTTTCACAAGATGCATTTTGGCTGATCTCCAACGTTAGATGGAGAGATGAGTGGGTGATGTGGCCTTCCAAATGAGTTGTGGAGGCCCGACTCTCCATCTGCTGATCGTGAGTTAGTCTCTTCTTCACTCATGCAGAAGCTCAAGGCTCTGCTGAGATGACTGATTTAACGATACTGGGTTCAGATGAGAGATTAGTCGCCTTGCACGGTTCTCTATTCTGTCTAAAGGTCGCAGATGGGATAGATGGCTGGCAGGCCAAGGAAATGGAGTGTACTCAAGGTGAGAGCGCAACTGCACCACTTACAGATTTTTGCAGCCTTTGATGTGAAGTAGGTACGAGATGCGCCTTAGTGATGTCAACTTCTTGGCTGCCTTGTTTGCGTGATTTACAACGTGATTATAGACCGTTCTTGCCTTTCTCTTCCTGTCTATCCACATCCTTCCTTGTCCCTCTCTTTCTATCCACCTACAACTTTCCTTTCTAGTCAACAGCATTCCTTGTCTTTCTCTTCCTTGTCTTCCCACAACCTTTCTTGTCTCTCTTCCTGTCTACCCACAACCTTAGATGTCTCTCCCTATCTACCCACAACCTTTCTTGCTCTTCTATCCTGCCCCAGTCATTCCACCCACTCCCCATTCTTGCCATCCCTCCTATAAGCTGACAAAAACACAGCCCCACGAAACACGTCAATACAAGAAGAACATCAGTAAATAAGCTCGAGTGTGGGAACCTGCAGGTGTGGATGAGATATATGCAAACATCATTAATGCTGGAGAGGCAAAAATATAATGTAATGTGTGATAATGAATATAACATAAGGATGAGGTCTGAAGTGTGCCTACTGGCCCGTTGGTGTAGTTGCTGATGACTGAAAGAGAACAGTGTTGGAAACACAGTTTTCAACAGAATTCTGTGCTCCGTTACTGTTGTAGGGGAACAACAGTCACAATAAACAATGGCCGGAGCAAATCAGAATCGATCCACAATTCTGAGAGGAAACTTTAGACAATATTTGAGCTTCTGAACCCTTATGAAGTTCATAATGAACCCCTGTCAAGTCTAACATGAGTTCTTATCAGTTCCCTACTGAACCATTTTAAAGTCTCGAATCATTAACACGTTTCTTCTGAAGCATCAGAAAGGACATTGATTCGATACATATGCATCTGTAGATGTATACATGTATACCAGGAACTGTGAATATCTAAGCATAAGTGGACGTCTCTGTATATACATAGAAAATACTTGTAAAAATCTCAATGTATATACAGCAATAAGTTTATATTGTGTGCAAGGAACTATGTATTTGTCTTGAGGGGCGAGTTTGTCATACATTTTTGGCTGTCTGATTCTTCGTACGTATACCGAGAGGTGTATGTGTGTCAGTGTATTTACAGAAAGAATGGTACTTATCTGAGTGTATACCTCTCAAAATATATACCGGAAGAGGTGAGGATTTGTCAGTGTATATACAAGGAGAGTTGTGCGTTGAATGTGTATAATTTGTATGTACACCCACGAGGCTTGGTCTCAGACCGAACCGCGGGGGCGTTGACCCCCGAAACCATTTCCAGGTATACTCCAGGTGTAACCCCGAAAAATATGAATGTCCTACAGTAATAGGACAGAGGAATCTCTCTGTGTATATATACCATCTAGTAGGACCTGTCTACGGGAGGAGGGGGGACGTGTCACTACCTGACACGTCCCCTCCCCCTTACGTGCTACTCCTGAGGGGACGTGTCACTACCTAATACGTCCCCTCCTCCTTTACGTGCTACTCCTGGCACGGGGTGAGGTGCAACCTTTCCGAAATATTCATGGTCTCCTTTGACTTATGTATCTGCTGAAGAGGATCCCAGAAGGGCATCGAAATACACAGATCAATTAATATTTAGAGTTCCTGTCCCCATGTGGGTTATAATTATATCTTTAAACGTATGTTAGAAATTTTTAGAAAGGACTTAATTTTAAATGAGTTAGCAAGAACTCATTTAAAATTAAGTCCTTTCTAAAAAATTTCTCTTTTACGTTTAAAGATATGTTTTTTTCATTTATGTTATTGTAAAAATTAATAATTTTGTTCCAAAAGAACCTTAGAAAACTTACCGAACCTTATTTTAACAAGCGAAATTTAATTTAGCCAAACCAACTAAATATATTTTAGATAAGCTTTCAATAATTTAATAACAAACAGACACAACAAAATATACTTTTTTCGTTAGGTTCAAAATGATTTTGCGAAATTACTGCATACACAAATATTCGCTTGCCTTATTCGGCAAGAAGAGCGTTGCAATTCAAGCCAAAAATCTCAAGTTTTACCTATTCAGCACGACATATACACACATTCACTCAAAAGTCTCGTAACAACTAAACATCAAGAATGTTCTCCAGAAATTGGAAGAACATTAGGGATAACATCGCCATGAACACTCCAGGGAACTAGTCCATATATATTACATTGTGAAATGTGATCATTAATTCTGTGTTATTCATGGAGGTGCGCTAAAACCGCCAGGGTTATATAGAACCTGGGCAGTGGGATTGGTGAGGGGTATTCAGCTTCGAGGGTGGCTCCGGTTATTTGGATCAAGAGCCCTTCACCAGCATTAAGGTAGCCATTGAGATTAAGAAAAATACCATTGCTTTGCCTCTCATATTTTTTTGTCAAGATACAATGAAGTCAAACAGTTCAGTGAGTTCCCTAAGTGTTTAGCGCATACCTGTGAATATAACAGCAATATCCACACCATACCAGAGAGGTAATATACCACAACCACGACTGGTATTGGTGGTAAGAAGCATAAATTGGGGCAGCCAGAAGGGCGGCAAGCACTCCTTGTAATATGTGTAAAACTTCCTTATTGCGAAAGTTGTAATGGAACAGAGAGCAGAGAGGACCAGACATACGTAGCCAGGATGCTGAAGCTCTTCTCTGTAGTGCAGAGTTACACTCTTGTTGCTTCTGTGTTTACCATTGATCGGTAGAGTTAGCTTTTGTTTGGTTATTATTCATGACTTGACCTGTGTATTATTGATTTTGTTGACGCACACACACATACACACACACACACACACACACACACACACACACACACACACACACACACACACACACACACACACACACACACACACACACACACACACACACACTCACACACAGAATTAGAGTGGTTAGGAAGTGGAACAATCTAGCGGGCGATGTATTGGAGGGAACCATACATAGCTTTAAGACGAGGTATGATAAAGCTCATGGAGCAGGGAGAGAGAGGACCTAGTAGCGTTCAGTGAAGAGGCGGGGTCAGGAGCTGAGTCTCGATCCCTGCAACTACAATTAGGTGAGTACAATTAGGTGAATACACACACACATACACACACACACACATGATGTGAAGCTGATGAGAAGAATTAAATCGGATGAGGATGAGGCAGAACTGCAAAGAGACCTGGACAGGCTGGACATGTGGTCCAGAAACTGGCTTCTCGAATTCAACCCTGCCAAATGCAAAGTCATGAAGATTCGGGAGGGGCGAAGAAGACCGCAAACAAAGTATAGGCTAGGTGGACAAAGACTACAGACCTCACTCAGGGAGAAAGACCTTGGGGTGACCATAACACCGAGCACGTCACCGGAGGCACACATCAACCAAATAACTGCTGCAGCATACGGGCGCCTGGCAAACCTGAGAATAGCGTTCCGATACCTTAATAAGGAATCGTTCAAGACACTGTACACTGTGTATGTTAGGCCCATACTGGAGTATGCAGCACCAGTCTGGAACCCACACCTGGTCAAGCACGTCAAGAAGTTAGAGAAAGTACAAAGGTTTGCAACAAGGTTAGTCCCAGAGCTCAAGGGAATGTCGTACGAGGAAAGGTTAAGGGAAATCGGACTGACGACACTGGAGGACAGAAGGGTCAGGGGAGACATGATAACGACATACAAGATGTAATAATGTTGGTAGAATTACCGACAATATGTAAAGTAAAAGGACAAAAGTGCAACTAATGTGACATTTTATTGTGGCAACGTTTCGCTCTCCAGGAGCTTTGTCAAGCCATTACAAACAATACATGGACACAGAGGGTATATATAGGCTCAGAGTGAGGTGCAATACTAGTGGTGGTAGTAGTAGTAGTAGTAGTAGTAGTAGTAGTAGTAGTAGTAGTAGCAGTAGTAGTAGTAGTGACAAAAGTTGTAGTAGTAGTAGTACAATATGGTAGAGCAATTAATTCGTACATGAGTAAAAGGATATAAAAGCTATTACTTGGGTAACATAAAAATAGTGGATGAATGGTTCAAAGAACCGACAATAAAGATACCGAAGAGTTGCACATGTGTCTAATTTATCAACATGTCGCTTCTCTGAACCATTCATCTACAAACCTGTCAGACACTGCAACTTCTTGGGATCTTAATACTTAGGAATTCTTCGCTTGCCTAATTCTTGGGCACGACCTACTTCCACATTGAACAAATGTGACACCACCTATGACTGCTGCACCTCTCCTGCCATACGGTTTATAAGCTCCTTCTCCGCACATATGCCGTATTCTATTCAAGATTGATGGACTGAACACATCGACTCAAGGTTGAGGGACTGATTACCTCATTCTCCTCCTGTTCTTCAAGTTTCTCCTATGTATGGACTGATGAAGCCACTGTGTGGCGAAACGTTTCCTCAGTAAAGATACCCAAGAGTTGCACATGTGTCTAATTTATCAACATAAAAATAGGTTGGACAAATATAGACTAGATAGAGGCAGCTTGTTTCAGTGTTCACTCTCTGTGCTTTGTGTAGTATAACAGGAGAGACTATGTGATGGCAGGGTTTACTGTTTTCAGGAGGATTCTTGCTATGACTTCAGAGATGGTGAAGCTGCCGTTGTTTTGTTTAATTGTATTCGAAACAGCGATCAGTGCTGATTCGAAGCACTTGCGTCTGCGGAAATTAGTTTCTTTGATCACTAATTGGGCACTAATTGTGTCCATGTATTGTTTGTAATGGCTTGATAAAGCTTCTGGAGAGCGAAACGTTGCCACAGTAAAATGTCACATTAGTTTCACTTGTGTCCTTTTACTTGATATACAAGATACTGCGGGGAATAGACAAGGTGGACAGAGAAAGGATGTTCCAGAGAGGGGACACAGGAACAAGGGGTCACAACTGGAAGCTGAAGACTCAGACGAGTCACAGGGACGTTAGGACGTATTTCTTCAGTCGTAGAGTCGTCAGGAAGTGGAATAGCCTAGCAAGTGAAGTAGTGGAGGCAGAAACCATACATAGTTTTAAGAAGAGGTATGAGAAAGCTCAGGAAACAGAGAGGGAGAGGACCTAGTAGCGATCAGTGAAGAGGCGGGGCCAGGAGCTGAGTCTCGACCCCTGCAACCACAATTAGGTAAATTAGGTGAGTACACACACACACACACACACACACACACACACAGAGCTATGGTTGGAAGGAAGAATATAATGAGTGCTAGCGTCTTAGACATCCAACAGGCTTGTGTGAGGGAGTTACACGAGTGAGTGTAAGAGGTTTGTGTCACCTGACATGCTGTTGGAGTGTGAGCAAAGTAACGTTGATGGAGTCACGGGAAAACCGGTTAGCCAGATATAAGTCCTAGGAGAGGGAAGCATGATGCCTGCTCTCTGAAGAAGCGGGTGAACGTTTTCCTCGGAGGCCCATCAGAAGTGTCATACAAACGCCCTTCTTGCAAGACAGCGGTTGAATGATGGATGGTGAATGTTTCCTCTTTTCGGGGATCACCCTGCCTTGCTGGGAGACCACCAGTATGTCAAAAAATGTTAAGGGATGTTTTATTGATTAGTAATTGAATACTGAGTCATCACAGCGTCTCTAGCTGCTTATATATATATATATATATATATATATATATATATATATATATATATATATATATATATATATATATATATAATATATATATATATATATATATATATATATATATATATATATATATATATATATATAACCTCAAAGCTGCGTCTATAACCGCAAAACTGCATCTATAACACCAAGGCTGAGTCTATAACCCCAAGGCTGCATCTGTAACACCAAGGCTGCTTCTATAATCCCAAGGCTGCGTCTATAACACCAAGGCTGCGTGTATAACCCCAAAGCCGCATCTATAACACGATGACTGCATCTCTAACCCCAAGGCTGCGTCTATAACAGGAAGGTTGCGTCTATAACCCCGAGGCTGCGTCTATAACCCCAAGGCTGCATCTATAACACCAAGGCTACGTCTATAACCCCAAGGCTGCGTCTACCACCCTAAGGCTGCATCTATAACACCAAGGCTGTGTTTATAACACCAACGCTGCGTCTATAACACCAAGGCTGCGTCTATAACCCCAAGACTGCGTCTATAACACCAAGGCTGCATCTATAACCCCAAGGCTGCATCTATAACACCAAGGCTGTATCTATAACACTAAGGCTGCGTCTATAACACCAAGGGTGCGTCTATAACCCAAAGGCTGCGTCAATAACCCCAATGCTGCGTCTACCACCCCAAGGCTGCATCTATAACACCAAGGCTGCGTCTATAACATCAAGGCTGCGTCTATAACACCAAGGCTGCGTCTATAACCCCAAGGCTGCATCTATAACACCAAAACTGCGTCTATAACACCAAGGCTGCGTCTATAACCCAAAGGCTGCGTCAATAACCCCAATGCTGCGTCTACCACCCCAAGGCTGCATCTATAACACCAAGGCAGCGTCTATAACACCAAGGCTGCGTCTATAACACCAAGGCTGCGTCTATAACCCCAACGCTGCATCTATAACACCAAAACTGCGTCTATAACACCAAGGCTGCGTCTATAACCCAAGGGCTGCGTCTATAACCCCAAGGCTGCGTCTATAACCCCAAGGCTGCGTCTACCACCCTAAGGCTGCATCTATAACACCAAGGCTGTGTCTATAACACCAACGCTGCGTCTATAACACCAAGGCTGCGTCTATAACCCCAAGACTGCGTCTATAACACCAAGGCTGCATCTATAACCCCAAGGCTGCATCTATAACACCAAGGCTGCATCTATAACACTAAGGCTGTGTCTATAACACCAAGGCTGCGTCTATAACCCAAGGGCTGCGTCTATAACCCCAAGGCTGCGTCTATATCCCCAAGGCTGCGTCTACCACCCCAAGGCTGCATCTATGACCCCAGGGCTGCGTCTATAACACCAAGGCTGCGTCTATAACCCCAAGCCTGCGTCTATAACCCCAAGGCTGCGTCTATAACCCCAAGGCTGCATCTATAATCCCAAGGCTGCGTCTATAACACCAAGGCTGCGTCTATAACCCCAAGGCTCCGTCTATAACCCCAAGGCTGCGTCTATAACCCCAAGGCTGCGTCTATAACCCCAAGGCTGCGTCTACCATCCCAAGGCTGCATCTATGATCACAGGGCTGCGTCTATAACACCAAGGCTGCGTCTATAACCCCAATGCTGCGTCTATAACCCCAAGCCTGCGTCTATAACCCCAAGGCTGCGTCTATAACCCCATGGCTGCATCTATAATCCCAAGGCTGCGCCTATAACACCAAGGCTGCGTCTATAACCCCAAGGCTGCGTCTATAACTCCAAGGCTGCGTATATAACCCCAAGGCTGCGTCTATAACCCCAAGGCTGCGTCTATAACCCCAAGCCTGCGTCTATAACCCCAAGGCTGCATCTATAACCCCAAGGCTGCGTCTATAACCCCAAGGCTGCGTCTATACAAGCCTCTCTCCACAATAAACGCCTCCGTGCGTAGTCTGTCAAAACTAAAATAAAAAACGAAGAATAAGATCTCCGCTTTTAAATGG